>NC_140993.1:109793482-109990621 GCF_052327205.1 Somniosus microcephalus
TCAGATACTGCCTCATACTCCTTTCCTCCCTTCCATTTTCCTCTTCCTCCTTCTCCATTGACACTGCAAACAAAGGAATTATCTTAGGGTAATCCATATTGATGAATAAGAACATCTTAAACTGGCTGGAGGGTGAAAATTTCCCAGAGGCCTGATAAGCACTCAGTCTTTCAGATGCAAGTATATCACCATGCAAAAAAAAGTTCTTAAAATATCACTTCTACGTCCAGCTATAACCCCAAATAGCTTCTTCAATCTGCAAACAGGAAGCATGTCCTCCAGTATCAGGCGATGCTGGCAACAGGTAAATCTTCTTTATCTTGCCATTGCTTACACTGGGTTCAATGGGAGCATAAATCATGGATTTTGGCCTATATCCACTGTCCTCATAATCTGCATAAATTTAAATGAGCCTTCGCATAAAAGGACAGGCAGAGAAAACAGAGGCCTCAAGGCAGACCAGCAATTATACCACAAGCAAAACCAGGGTGGAAAATCAGTGTAAATGGGTCCTGTCCCAGTTGGTAGCCCTGAAAATACCATTGTGCCATTCTCACAATGATAAAACTGGGAAGTGGTGAGCAAATTCAGGGCTATTTAATATACAGGAGGCAGCATTCATTTAATTTAGATATCACGTTGCTGGATTATTTATTAAATAAGTTGCTTGATGTTACACTTCAATTAATGACAGGAAATACCTTATCCAAGATTTAAAAATCTGTACCATTAGGATTTGCTTTATCTGAATGCTCAGAGAGCTGCACAGGACAGCACCTTGATTAATTTCCACTCTGAGTTGCTCCTTTTTTTTAATTGAAGAAATAAATTGCTTTTTACTGTGGGACCCGGTGATATGTGCATGAACATGAGCTTTTAGGAAAGGTTTGGGTATATACTTTTGGAGTAGTGATTTATCAGCAAATCTTCTAATGCTCTCTTATTTTTAAGTGATTATTTCAAGTCACCCACTCACCTTGATGCTGTCAAATGTTACCCACATTTCTGATATGCATAAATATCTCATTACTTCATTTTCTGGCATATTTTGTATCAAATGGACTACATGAATTGTTTGTGGCAGTCTGCAGTTCCTTTAGTGCCAGTGCAGCTAGGCTAAGCTTATATCTGTGATTGCAAACTACATATGCTGTTTTTTCCCTTTCCTTCCACTTCCCCAATACCTTTATCAACCATCCAACCAAAGTTAGAATCTTACCCATGACAACAATAGGGAGATGCAGCACAGTGGGTCAATTGACCAATCACAAGGAGAAAGGTTGCGGAGGAGGTGTTGAGTTTGGCTGACGGGGGTGGGTAGGGGGAAAAGAGGGGGTTTAAGCTAGTGATAGTAGTATAAACTTTTGTTGCAACATGAGAAAAGAGAAAGATGCCTCTGAATCCCTGATATGCCTCAGACTGTATCCAACATCATCTAGACTCAAACTGAAGTCAACAGCAGCTCCTAGATCTTCAACTGACTTGGTTATACTTCATACCTTAGGGACTTGGCTGAATCTTCACTTTAAAAGTATTCTTTTGTCTGGAACATTTGTTAACCAGGCTTAAAGTTGTTTAGCTGGATTAAGTATAATCTAGTGATCCCAAATTTTAAATTAGGTTATAAGATGTGGCTTGGCATTTCCTACAAATTTTAATTGCATAGTTTTTCCTTAGCTAATACTTCTAAGTTTGAATAGTTTCCTACTTTTGCTTTTTATTTGAATTCTCAATTAATATTAGCTATAAACTTTCAGAGGACACAGTTTATTACATCGCTACTTCATGAGTTTGTGAATGTCAACATTAAATTTTCCTCCCTTTCGACTAGGTTTTGATATGCTAGCCATAATAATGGTCCAGATTTTGCTGTCAAAGTAACAGTGAGTTTACTGGCACTTGCTGTTACTGACTTGTAAATCGCCCAGCAACTTGTGGCGAGAAAGAGACACCCCGTGAATTGTGAACAGCCACAAGTTGCTGGATGATTTGCCGTTATCCTTGCCAAAACCACAGCTCGCCCTCAGCATCCCCATGAGTTTCATGAAATTGCTGTATTTGCTCATCAATTGCCAATTAAACTCGCCGCTGAACTTTACAGCATAAAAGGCTGCTACTTTACAGCTTAAGTACATTTTTAATGAGGAGATTTATGTTCTGCAATGCCACTCAACCGCTCTGGCCCAGAATGGGAACCATTTAAACTGTGGCGTCTCATTCCTACAGGTAGTAAATTATTGTTAGAGATTATGGCTTAGAAATTCAGAGGTTTAGCCATTAAGGCATGTTTTGAAGAAAAAATGGCGACTGACTCGCTTCTGCCCGCTTCCGGCGGGTTCTGTGGTGGCCGCCATTTTGGGCAGGTCAGCAGTGCTGCCGTTGCCCACGCTCCCTGTAAATATTTAGATTAAGCAAATCGTGACGTCAATGAGTGTGCAATGCTGATTTGATACACGATCTGTTATTTTCGATGTTGCCGCTCCACTTAACACCCTCTCCTAATCACGACCAGCTGACCAAGCGTTCAGCAGCAGGAAGGAGGCCCCCAACAGTGCTATTTAAAGGGATTATCATCAACAACTTGCAGCTGACATGCTTCTTCAGTTCTATTGGCTCTAAGGGGGCGATTTTGCCAGCCCTGGGGACGCGGGTATGGAGGCGGGACTGCCGGGAAAATAGCAGAATCAGGGGACGGGTGCCCAACCTGCCTCCATGCCCTCTTGCCAGGAAGTGGGTAGCTGTCCCGTGCTGGGTCCCGTCTCCTTGGAGGCGGGAAGGGATTAAAGCCTATTAACTGCCTGTTAACAGGTAGTTAACAGGCAGAAAATAGGATTATCCCCTTTTTGCCCTCACAAGTGCAGTCTTCCTGAAGGCTCCGAAACCCGCCAGCTCAGCTCAGCGAGTACTGGGTCTGCGGGAGTCAGTTGGGGGGGGGGTGCAAAAGTGTGCTATGGAGGTGAGTGATGGGTGCAAGTGTGGAGAGGTGAGTATCTGAGGTAAGTGCAAAGTGTTAGTAAAAGTGTACTTTGTCTCTTCTTGCAGGCTTCAGTCAGTGTGTATGCAGAGAATCTCACACCTCCGCGTTGGAGATAACAGATGGCCGTTGCATTCTCAGATGCAACAACCATCTAATTTCTGTAAAAGAAAGAAGTTTGATGAGGTCTTGAATTCAAAAAATTTTGACAGATGAAACGTCATACGTTGACGTTCTCTGCAACTGGCTTTCCCTTAATTGGCCTGCTAAGCCTGCTGGGATGGCTTAACAATGTCAATCAAGGGAAAATAGCATGGGTTGTCCAGAAGTTGATGGAGGCGGGACTGAAACCCAACAAGTGGGAGACCCGCCTCCAAAAGCTCCCCATTGAGAAAATCACCCCCTAAGTTTCTGCAACTCTTTGGAGCTATCTAAAGTTGCTTAAAGTTGCTGAGGTCACGAGGAGTGTTGCTACAAGTGGAGAATGCCTTGCTTCTCATTTAAAGGTTTCTGCTCACAGTCATGGGGCTCTACTTGCAGCGCTCGAGTATCATAGGGAGATGGAGCGGAGGCAGCGAAGAAGTTGACATGATGCTTGCAGAGGGAGGAGGAGGAGGGCCAGGAGGGTTCTCTACAGGAGGCCTCACTCACCTGGCACCTAGAGCTAGGAGCAGTGTATTAGGAGGCTCTGCTTCATCAAGGAGGTATTCACAGAACTCTGCCACCTCCTGCAATAAGACCTGCAGCTTCAGCAGGGCAATGACAGCTTTGCCAGTGGCCCTCAAGGTCACTGTGGCCCTCAATTTTTTTGCCACTGGATCCTTCCGGTCTGCAGCAGGAGACATAGCTAACAACTCCCAATTCGCTGTCCATCACTGCATCCGGGAGGTCACAGCGGCTCTCTACTCCAGGAGAAGGGACTTCATTGACTTCTCTCTGAACAGAGATAAGCAGGACAAGTGTGCATGTGACTTTGCCAGGATAGCGGGCTTCCCCATGGTGCAGGGCTCCATCAACTGCATTCACGTGGCTTTACAAGCGCCGCATATCAATGTTGAAACATACCATAACCGCAAAGACTACCACTTACTTAATGTGCAGTTGGTGTGCAACCACCTCCAGCACATCATGATGGTGATGCCCACTACCCTGGCAGCAATCATGATGCCTTTATCCTGCGCCAGTTCGGTGTGCCAGCAATCTTCCAGCCACCATGTCAAACCTGAAGGTGGCTGCTCGGAGACAAGAGCTATCCGCTCTGCACCTGACTGATGACTCCCCTCTGCAACCCCATCACTTGTGGCCAGCAATCATATGACAACCATGCTTCCATGAGGAACATCATCGTGCAGACCATTGGAGTGCTGAAGCAACAGTTCTGCTGCCTTGACCGCTTGGGAGGAGCTCCCCAGTACAAACTGGAAAGGGCATCCCATTGCATGGTGGTCTGCTGCATCCTCCACAACCTGACCATCATGAAGGCGCAGCCCTTGCTACCAGGGGTTGTGGGACCACTTGAAGAGGAGGAAGAGGAAGAGGAGGAGGAGGAAGGGAGGAGGCAGGCAGCAAATCCCCGTTCCAGACGGGCTGGCCGTGAACGCCTCATCACAGAACATGACAGGGTCTTCCTGGGCACAAAGCTGAATTGACAGCCACCATAAAACACATATTCCAAACAAAATTCATTAATTTATCAAATTCCAATCAAAGTGACAATATCAACTATTAACCCTTGTGCATTCCCTTAGTGTCTGTCTTTCATGTGCCTTTTCCTATTCTAGTGCTCCTATGCAGTTCTCCTCCAGTGGCTGCTGCATGGCTGGTGGAAGGCAGCTGACTTTCAATGGGGGAGACTTCAGATGGCCTTGCAGGGCAACCTCGAGCAGCTCTGGCCCTAGTACGCCCAGCTGTAGACTGCACCACCTCGGCATGGGCGGCAGCAGTCTGGGCTGGCTGGCTGATAAGCAGCAGCAAGGGCAATGGCGGAGTAGCAGTGGCGTGAGTAGGAATGCTGTCATCCTAAGAGAGGACAGCAGGTTCTTGCTCCACAGACCCACTGCCACTCCCTCAGCATTCCTAGCAATCTGTTGAAGGACAGATTGCTGGCCTGCTGCAACACCCTGCAAGCCCCTTTCGACACTTCTAAACCCAGCCACAATGGCAGCAGTCTGAGCTCGGGTGGCAGCAAGCTGAGACTGCAGAAGAGCAGTCTGCACTCTCACTGCAGCAGTGAGACGTTGGGTTGCTTCTGCCTAGGCAGCAATGGAAGCTGCAACATCGCCCATCATACCCAGCATCATCTGTGGGACCGCAAGGTCTCTCCTGGAGTTGTCCGTCATTTCCATCCTTTTAAATCATTGTCTCCAAGCTCTGCGCAAAGCCCTGTCCAATATTGGAGCCGGAATCCTCCATGCTCCTTGACACTGACAAATGGCTCTCATGGCAGGCTTGACATTGCACCTAGCATTTCCGTGTGCAGTCTCATAACCGTTCTTCTGAAGGCTGCCCCATCAAGGTCATCACCTGAGTCCTGTGGAGCAGAACTTGTGTGCAAACTCGCCTTTTGGGGAGCTGGCTCCTGAGCTACCCTCTCCCCCTGGACTGGCTGCAGCCTACTCGTGCCCGGTGACTCACCACATGCAGATCCCACCTCTATACTACCCTCTAAATTCTGTGCAGTTCCATTTTCTGAGCTGGGGTCTGCGAGTGTCAAATGCAGTGCCAGTGCCTCTTCTTCTTCTTCTCCTCCATCAAAAAAGGGTGTAAGGTTAAACCCAGCAACTGCAGGCCAGTCAGTTTAACCTTGGTAATGGGGAAGCTTTTAGAAACGATAATCCGAGACAAAATTAACAGTCACTTGGACAAGTGTGGATTAATTAAGGAAAGCCAGCACGGATTTGTTAAAGGCAAATCGTGTTTAACTAACTTGATTGAGTTTTTTGATGAGGTAACAGAGAGGGTTGAAGAGGGCAATGTGGTTGATGTGGTGTACATGGACTTAAAAAACCTGCAAAAGGACATAGACAGGCTAAGTGAGTGGGCAGAGATTTGGCAGATGCAATATAATGTTGGAAAGTGTGAGGTTATGCACTTTGGCAGAAAAAATCAAAGCGCAAGTTATTATCTAAATGGAGAGAAACTGCAAAGTGCTACAGTACAAAGGGATCTGGGGGTCCTGGTGCATGAAACACAAAAAGTTAGTATGCAGGTGCAGCAGGTGATCAGGAAAGCCAATGGAATCTTGGCTTTTATTGTGAGGGGGATGGAGTATAAAAACAGGGAAGTCTTGCTGCAGTTATACAGGGTATTAGTGAGGCCACACCTGGAATACTGCGTGCAGTTTTGGTTTCCATATTTAAGAGAAGATATACTTGCTCTCGAGGCGGTTCAGAGAAGGTTCACTCGGTTGATTCCGGAGATGAGGGGGTTGACGTATGAGGAAAGGTTGAGTAGGTTGGGACTCTACTCATTGGAGTTCAGAAGAATGAGAGGCGATCTTATTGAAACATATAAGATTGTGAGGGGGCTTGATCGGGTGGATGCGGTGAGGATGTTTCCACTGATGGGTGAGACTAGAACTAGGGGGCATAATCTAAGAATAAGGGGCTGCCCTTTCAAAACTGAGATGAGGAGAATCTTCTTCACTCAGAGGGTAGTAAATCTATGGAATTTGCTACCCCAGAGAGCTGTGGAAGCTGCAACATTAAATAAATTTAAAATGGAGATAGACAGTTTCCTAGCAGATAAGGGAATTAGGGGTTACGGGGAGAGGGCAGGGAAGTGGACGTGAGTCTAGATTCGGATCAGCCATGATCCCATTGAATGGCGGAGCAGGCCCGAGGGGCCGTATGGCCTACTCCTGCTCCTACTTCTTATGTTCTTATGTTCTTATAATAAGCTTGCCAGTAAAGTTGAAGTCCATGGAATAAAAGGGACATTGGCAGCATGGATACAAACTTGGCTAAGTGACAGGAAACAGAGAGTAGTGGTGAACGGTTGTTCTTAGGACTGAAGGTAGGTATACAGTGGTGTTCCCCAGGGGTCAGTACTAGGACCACTGCTTTTCTTGATATATATTAATGACGTAGACTTAGGCGTACAGGGCACAATTTCAAAATTTGCAGATGACACAAAACTATAGTGATTGACTTCAAGAGGACAGAGACAGGCTGGTGGAATGTGCGCACACGTGGCAGATGAAATTTAACACACAAAAGTGCGAAGTGATACATTTTGTTGGGAAGAATGAGGAGAGGAAATATAAACTAAAGGGTAGAATTCTAAAGGGGTTGCATGAACAGAGAGGCCTGGGGGTATATCTGTACAAATCGTTGAAGGTGGCAGGGCAGGTTGAGAAAGTAGTTAAAAAAGCACGGGATCCGGGGCTTCATAAATAGAAGAAGTCACACAACACCAGGTTATAGTCCAACAGCTTTATTTGAAATCACAAGCTTTTGGAGCGCTGCTCCTTTGTCAGGTGAAGTGAAGATTTGCATATAGGCACAGCATATATAGTCAGAGAATACTGCCAGATGATTAGAGGTAATCTTTCTAACTGCCCTTTATCACACCTCGGCAGAGAGATAATCACAGCAATCAAAGGTGTGAATGGTGTCCAAACAGGTCAGTCAGGAAAACATTACATCAAAGAACAATGAGGTGGGGTCACAAGGGGTCAAATGTTGCAGATGCTGGGGTCTGTATGAAAAAAAAACAAACAGAAAACTATTTTTTTGCTGGAAATCACAGCAGGTCCGGTCGCATCTGTGTAGAGAGAACAAGCCAACGACGACTCGAGTCTGGATGACTCTACGTCAGGAGGGGTTACATGTAGTGTGACATGAACCCAAGATCACGGTTGAGGCCGTCCTCATGAGTGCGGAACTTGGCTATCAGTTTCTGCTCGACGATTTTGCGTTGTCGTGTGTCTCGAAGGCCGCCTTGGAGAATGCTTACCCAAAGATCGGAGTCTGAATGTCTTTGACTGCTTAAGTGTTCCCCGACTGGGAGGGAACACTCCTGCCTGGCGATTGTTGTGCAGTGTCCGTTTATCCGTTGTCGCAGTGTCTGCATGGTTTCGCCGATGTACCATGCTCCGGGGCATCCTTTCCTGCAACGTATGAGGTAGACAACATTGGCCGAGTCACATGAGTATGTACCATGTACCTGGTGGGTGGTGTCCTCATGTGTGATGATGGTATCTGTGTTGATGATCTGGCATGTCTTGCAGAGGTTGCCGTGGTAGGGTTGTGTGGTGTCGTGGTCGCTGTTCTCCTGAAAGCTGGGTAATTTTCTGCGAACGATGGTTTGTTCGAGGTTAGGCAGCTGTTTGAAGGTGATTAGTGGAGGCGTGGGGATGGCCTTAGCGAGGTGTTCATTGTCATCGATGACATGTTGAAGGCTGCGAAGAACATGGTGTAGTTTCTCCGCTCCGGGGAAGTACTGGACGATGAAGGGTACCCTGTTGGTTGTGTCCCGTGTTTGTCTTCTGAGGAGGTCTATGCAATTTTTCGCTGTGGCCCGTCGGAACTGTCGATCGACGAGTCGAGCGTCATATCCCGCTCTTACGAGGGCGTCTTTCAGCGTCTGTAGGTGTCCATCGCGTTCCTCCTCGTCTGAGCAGATCCTGTGTATTCGCAGGGCTTGTCCATAGGGGATGGCTTCTTTAACGTGCTTCGGGTGGAAGCTGGAGAAGTGGAGCATCATGAGGTTGTCCGTGGGCTTGCGGTAGAGTGAAGTGCTGAGGTGTCTGTCTTTGATGGAGATTCGTGTGTCCAAGAATGAAACCGATTCTGAGGAGTAGTCCATGGTGAGTTTGATGGTGGGATGGAACTTGTTGATGTTATCGTGTAGTCTTTTCAGTGATTCTTCGCCGTGGGTCCATAGGAAGAAAATGTCGTCGATGTATCTGGTGTATAGCGTTGGTTGGAGGTCCTGTGCAGCGAAGAAGTCTTGCTCAAACTTGTGCATGAAGACGTTGGCGTATTGGGGTGCGAATTTGGTCCCCATGGCTGTTCCGTGTGTTTGGGTAAAGAACTGGTTGTCGAAGGTGAAGACATTGTGGTCAAGGATGAAGCAGATGAGTTGTAGGATGGCATCTGGAGATTGGCTGTTGTTGGTGTTGAGTACTGAGGCTGTCGCAGCGATGCCATCATCGTGGGGGATACTGGTGTAGAGTGCCGAGACGTCCATCGTGGCGAGGAGTGTTCCTGGTTCAGCTGGTCCGTGGGTGCTGAGTTTCTGTAAGAAGTCTGTAGTGTCGTGACAGAAGCTGGGGGTTCCCTGTACGGTGGTTTTCAGGATGCCCTCGACGTATCCAGAGAGGTTCTCACACAGGGTTCCGTTGCCTGATACGATAGGGCGTCCGGGTGTGTTGGCTTTGTGTATCTTTGGGAGGCAGTAGAAGTCTCCCACGCGGGGAGTACATGGGATGAGAGCGCATAGGATGCTTTGAAGGTCTGGATCGAAGGTCTTGATCAGTCTGTTGAGTTGGCGGGTGTGTTCTTTGGTTGGATCTGCGGGTAACTGTCTGTAGTGTTCCTGGTTGTCCAGTTGTTGGTATATTTCTTTGCAATAGTCCGTTCTGTTCTGTATGACGATGGCTCCTCCTTTGTCTGCTGGTTTGATGATGATGTTGCAGTTGGTCTTGAGAGCGTGGATGGCATTGCGTTGTGCTCGGGTGACATTCTGGACTGTCTTGTGAGTGCGGCTGATGAATCTGGCATTGATGCATCTCCTGACAGCTTATACATGTCAAGCTTAGGGCAGCGACCCTCCGAAGGGGTCCAATTTGACTCTTTCTTCTTTGGTTGCTGCACTGCGGATCCCTCTGTCTGCTGTTCCGGATCATTGATTGTCTCATTGGGTTCGCTGCTGACATCTTGGGATTTGTGGAAGAATTCCCGGAGCCTCATTCTCCTGAGGAATTCCTCTGTGTCTGCCGCGAGACCGATGGGGTCCATTTTGGTGGTGGGGCAGAAATTGAGCCCTCGGCTGAGAACGTCAATTTTGTCTGGTTGAAGGGTGTGGTCGGACAAGTTGATGATGGACTTCCCTGTGGTTTCAACCGTGGTACCGTGGGAGGCTTGGTTGCTGCTGGTGGTGATGCCGAGTTTCTCAAGCTTCCTGTTCCTGGTGTGCATGTAGGCAGCGTAGTTCCGTTGCCTCGTCTGTTTGGTGGTGTCTTGTAGCTGGTCTGCTGTGTCCTGAGCACAGGCTGAGAACATGGACTCTTATCTTGGTTTCGAGGTTGCGGCATCTGCTGTAGAGCTGTTGTACGAGATGGTTGAGGCGTGTGTGAGAGGTACGATGGCAGAGTCTCTCAGCGTAGTCTGTGTGGTAAGTCGACTTGAGTGGGTTCGTGATCTGTAGTCAGTTCGGGATCTTGTCTGCTTTCTTGCATCTCTGTTGAAACTTGATGTCTGTGTCGATATGCGCGATCTTCTTGGAGATCCTCTCCACTTTGAGCCGGCAGTTTGTGGTGTCGATAGTAGCCATGATGTGGAGATGCCAGTGTTGGACTGGGGTGGACAAATGTGAGAAGTCACACAACACCAGGTTATAGTCCAACAGCTTTATTTGAAATCACAAGCTTTCGGAGCGCTGCTCCTTCGTCAGGTGAAGTGAAGAGTTGCATATAGGCACAGCATATATAGTCAGAGAATACTGCCAGATGATTACAGGTAATCTTTCTAACTTCCCTTTATCACACCTCGGCAGAGAGATAGTCACAGCAATCAAAGGTGTGAATGGTGTCCAAACAGGTCAGTCAGGAAAACATTACATCAAAGAACAATGAGGTGGGGTCACAAGGGGTCAAATGTTGCAGATGCTGGGGTCTGTATGAAAAACAAAAAACAAACAGAAAACTATTTTTTTGCTGGAAATCACAGCAGGTCCGGCCGCATCTGTGTAGAGAGAACAAGCCAACGACGACTCAAGTCTGGATGACTCTACGTCAGGTGGGGTTACATGCAGCATGACATGAACACAAGATCCCGGTTGAGGCCGCCCTCATGAGTGCGGAATTTGGCTATCAGTTTCTGCTCGATGATTTTGCGTTGTCGTGTGTCTCGAAGGCCGCCTTGGAGAATGCTTACCCGAAGATCGGAGGCTGAATGTCCTTGACTGCTGAAGTGTTCCCCGACTGGGAGGGAACACTCCTGCCTGGCGATTGTTGTGCGGTGTCCGTTCATCCGTTGTCGCAGTGTCTGCAAGGTTTCGCCGATGTACCATGCTCCGGGGCATCCTTTCCTGCAACGTATGAGGTCATAGAGTCATAGAGTCATAGAGTAATACAGCACGGATAGAGGCCCTTCGGCCCATCGTGTCCATGCCGGCCATCAAGCCCTGTCTAATCTAATCCCATATTCCAGCATTTGGCCCGTAGCCTTGTATGCTATGGCATTTCAAATGCTCATCCAAATGCTTCTTAAATGTTGTGAGGGTTTCTGCCTCCACAACCCTTTCAGGCAGTGAGTTCCAGACTCCAACCACCCTCTGGGTGAAAAAGTTCTTTCTCAAATCCCCTCTAAACCTCCCGCCCTTTACCCTGAATCTATGCCCCCTAGTTATTGACCCCTCTACTAAGGGGAAAAGCTCCTCAGCATCCATCCTATCTATGCCCCTCACAATTTTGTACACCTCAATCATGTCCCCCCTCAGCCTCCTCTGCTCCAAGGAAAACAAACCCAATCTGCCCAGTCTCTCTTCATAGCTGAAGCGCTCCAGCCCTGGTAACATCCTGGTGAACCTCCTCTGCACCCCCTCTAACGCGATCACATCTTTCCTGTAGTGTGGCGACCAGAACTGCACACAGTATTCCAGCTGTGGCCTAACCAGTGTTCTATACAGCTCCATCATAACCTCCTTGCTCTTATATTCTATGCCTCGGCTAATGAAGGCAAGTATCCCATATGCCTTTTTTACCACCTTATCCACCTGTTCCGCCGCCTTCAGGGATCTGTGTACCTGCACACCCAGATCCCTCTGACCCTCCGTCTTGCCTAGGGTCTTTCCCTTCATTGTGTATTCCCTTGCCTTGTTAGACCCCCCAAAGTGCATCACCTCGCACTTTTCCGGGTTAAATTCCATTTGCCACTGTTCCGCCCATCTGACCAACCCATCTATATCGTTCTGCAGACTGAGGCTACCCTCCTCGCTATTTACCACCCTACCAATTTTAGTATCATCCGCGAATTTACTGATCATACCCTTTACATTCATATCCAAGTCATTAATGTAGACCACAAACAGCAAGGGACCCAGCACCGATCCCTGTGGTACCCCACTGGCCACAGGTTTCCAGTCACAAAAACAACCTTCGACCATCACCCTCTGCCTTCTGCCACTAAGCCAGTTTTGTATCCAATGTGCCAAGGCACCCTGGATTCCATGGGCTCTTACCTTCTTGACCAGTCTCCTGTGCGGGACTTTATCGAAGGCCTTACTGAAATCCATGTATACCACATCCACTGCGTTACCCTCATCCACACACCTAGTCACCCCCTCAAAAAATTCAATCAAATTAGTCAGACATGATCTTCCCTTGACAAAGCCATGTTGACTATCCCTGATTAATCCTTGCCTCTCCAAGTGGAGACAAATTTTGTCCCTCAGGATTTTTTCAAGTAATTTTCCTACCACTGATGTTAGGCTCACTGGCCTGTAGTTCCCCGGTTTTTCCCTACTACCCTTCTTGAATAATGGTACTACATTAGCGGTTCTCCAGTCCTCTGGCACATCCCCTGTGGCCAGAGAGGTCCTGAATATATGTGTTAGAGCCCCCGCAATCTCCTCCTTTGCCTCACACAGCAGCCTGGGGTACATTTCATCCGGGCCTGGGGATTTATCCATTTTTAGGCCAGCTAAAACCGCCAATACCTCCTCCCTCTCGATGTTAATATGTTCGAGCATATCACAGTCCCCCCGCCCTATTTCTATGTCTACATCGTCCTTCTCCATAGTGAAAACAGATGCAAAAAATTCATTTAGAACCCCTCCTACATCTTCCGGCTCCACACACAGATTGCCACTTTTGTCCCTAATGGGCCCTATTTTTTCCCTAGTTATCCTTTTACCCTTAATATACTTATAAAACATCTTCGGATTTTCCTTTATTTTGCTCGCCAGTGTTATTTCATGGCCCCTCCTTGATCTCCTAATTTCCTTTTTAAGTATCCCCCTGCACTTTTTGTACTCCCCTAGGGCTTCCTCCGTCTTTAGCCTTTTGTATCTACCAAAAGCCCTCCTTTTTTTCCGAATCCATTCCCGTATATCCCCTGACATCCAAGGTTCCCTGTGGTTTTTGGAACCACTCCTGACCTTTATGGGAACATGTTGCCCTTGTATGATCTCAATCTCCCTTCTGAAAGCCTCCCATTGCTCCGATGCGGATTTTCCTACAAGTAGCTGATCCCAGTCCATTTTGGCCAGATCCTGCCTTATCCTATTAAAATCGGCCTTCCCCCAATTTAGAACCTTTATTTCCGGCCCATCCCTGTCCTTTTCCATGACCACCTTAAATCTTACCAT
This sequence comes from Somniosus microcephalus, assembly GCF_052327205.1. Taxonomy (NCBI): domain Eukaryota; kingdom Metazoa; phylum Chordata; class Chondrichthyes; order Squaliformes; family Somniosidae; genus Somniosus; species Somniosus microcephalus. The sequence continues at coordinate 109,806,990 of NC_140993.1, forward strand.
ATTATGGTCACTATCACCAAAGTGCTCACCTACTAGCACTTTTTCCACTTGGCCGGCCACATTCCCTAGAATTAGGTCCAGTACCGCCCCCTCTCTTGTAGGACTTTCTACATGCTGGCTCAAAAAGCTCTCCTGGATGCACTTTAAGAATTCTACACCCTCTGAGCCTTTCACACTTTGACTATCCCAGTTAATATTGGGGAAGTTGAAATCCCCCATTATTATTACCCTATTATTTGCACATTTCTCTGAGATTTGCCTACATATCTGTTCCTCTATCTCCCCCTGACTGTTTGGAGGCCTATAGTACACTCCCAGCAAAGTGCTTGCCCCCTTTTTGTTTTTAAGCTCCACCCATATGGCCTCATTAGAGGACCCTGCTAATATATCATCCCTCCTTAGTGCAGTAATTGACTCCTTAATTAATATTGCGACACCCCCTCCTCTTATACCTCCCCCTCTGTCTCGCCTGAAGATTCTGTACCCCGGAATATTGAGCTGCCAGTCTTGCCCCTCCCTCAACCATGTCTCCGTGATAGCAACAATATCATACTCCCATGTGTTTATCAACACCTTCAGTTCATCCACCTTATTTGCAAGACTCCTTGCATTAAAATATTGGCCGAGTCACATGAGTATGTACCATGTACCTGGTGGGTGGTGTCCTCACGTGTGATGATGGTATCTGTGTTGATGATCTGGCATGTCTTGCAGAGGTTGCTGTGGCAGGGTTGTGTGGTGTCGTGGTCGTTGTTCTCCTGAAAGCTGGGTAATTTGCTGCAAACAATGGTCTGTTTGAGGTTAGGCAGCTGTTTGAAGGCGAGTAGTGGAGGCATGGGGATGGCCTTAGCGAGGTGTTCATAGTTTTCGATGACATGTTGAAGGCTGTGAAGAACATGGCGTAGTTTCTCCGCTCCGGGGAAGCACTGGACAACGAAGGGTACTCTGTTGGTAGTGTCCCGTGTTTGTCTTCTGAGGAGGTCTATGCAATTTTTCACTGTGGCCCGTCGGAACTGTTGATCGACGAGTCGAGCGTCATATCCCATTCTTACGAGGGCGTCTTTCAGCATCTGTAGGTGTCCATCGCGTTCCTCCTCGTCTGAGCAGATCCTGTGTATTCGCAGGGCTTGTCCATAGGGGATGGCTTCTTTAACGTGCTTAGGGTGGAAGCTGGAGAAGTGGAGCATCGTGAGGTTGTCCGTGGGCTTGCGGTAGAGTGAAGTGCTGAGGTGTCTGTCTTTGATGGAGATTCGTGTGTCCAAGAATGAAACCGATTCTGAGGAGTAGTCCATGGTGAGTTTGATGGTGGGATGGAACTTGTTGATGTTATCGTGTAGTCTTTTCAGTGATTCTTCGCCGTGGGTCCATAGGAAGAAAATGTCGTCGATGTATCTGGTGTATAGCGTTGGTTGGAGGTCCTGTGCAGCGAAGAAGTCTTGCTCAAACTTGTGCATGAAGACGTTGGCATATTGGGGTGTGAATTTGGTCCCCATGGCTGTTCCGTGTGTTTGGGTAAAGAACTGGTTGTCGAAGGTGAAGACATTGTGGTCAAGGATGAAGCAGATGAGTTTAAGGATGGCGTCTGGAGATTGGCTGTTGTTGGTGTTGAGTACTGAGGCTGTCGCGGCGATGCCGTCATCGTGGAGGATACTGATGTAGAGTGCCGAGACGTCCATCGTGGCGAGGAGTGTTCCTGGTTCAGCTGGTCCGTGGGTGCTGAGTTTCTGTAAGAAGTCTGTAGTGTCGTGACAGATGCTGGGGGTTCCCTGTACGATGGGTATCAGGATGCCCTCGACGTATCCAGAGAGGTTCTCACACAGGGTTCCATTGCCTGATACGATAGGACGTCTGGGTGTGTTGGCATTGTGTATCTTTGGGAGGCTGTAGAAGTCTCCCACGCAGGGAGTACATGGGATGAGAGTGCGTAGGATGCTTTGAAGGTCTGGATTGAAGGTCTTGATCAGTCTGTTGAGTTGGCGGGTGTGTTCTTTGGTCGGATCTGTGGGTAACTGTCTGTAGTGCTCCTGGTTGTCCAGTTGTCGGTATGCATCTTTGCAATAGTCCGTTCTATTCTGTATGATGATGGCTCCTCCTTTGTCTACTGGTTTGATGATGTTGCGGTTGGTCTTGAGACCGTGGATGGCGTTGCGTTGTGCTCGGGTGACATTCTGGACTGTCTTGTGAGTGCGGCTGATGAATCTGGCATGATGCATCTCCTGACAGCTTGAGCATACATGTCAAGCTTAGGGCAGCGACCCTCCGGAGGGGTCCAATTTGACTCTTTCTTCTTCGGTTGCTGCACTGCGGATCCCTCTGTCTACTGTTCCAGATCATTGATTGTCTTATTGGGTTCACTGCTGACATCTTGGGATTTGTGGAAGAATTCCCGGAGCCTCATTCTCCTGATAATTCCTCTGTGTCTGCCGCGAGACCGATGGGGTCCATTTTGGTGGTGGGGCAGAAATTGAGCCCTCGGCTGAGAACTTCGATTTTGTCTGGTTGAAGGGTGTGGTCAGACAAGTTGACGATGGACTTCCCTGTGGTTTCAACCGTGGTACCGGGGGAGGCTTGGTTGCTGCTGGTGGTGATGCCGAGTTTCTCAAGCTTCCTGTTCTTGGTGTGCATGTAGGCAGCATAGTTCTGTTGCCTCGTCTGTTTGGCGGTGTCTCGTAGCTGGCCTGCTGTGTCCTATTCATAAATAGAGGTGTAGAGTACAAAAGCAAGGAAGTTATGATGAACCTTTATTAAACACTGGGTCGGCTTCAACTGGAGTATTGTGTCCAATTTTGGGCACCACACTTTAGGAAGGATGTGAAGGCCTTAGCGAGCATGCAGAAAGATTTACGAGAATAGTTCCAGGGATGAGGGACTTCAGTTATGTGGATAGACCAGAGAAGCTGGGGTTGTGCTCCTTGGAGTAGAGAAGGTTGAGAGGAGATTTGATAGAGGTGTTCAAAATCATGAGGTGTCTAGACAGAGTAGATAGAGAGAAACTGCTCCCATTGGCGGAAGGGTCAAGAACCAGAGGACACAGATTTAAGGTGATTGGCAGAAAACCAATGGCAACATTGGGAAAAACTTTTTTATGCAGCGAGTGGTTAGGATCTGGAATGCACTGCCTGAACGGGTGATGGAGGCAGACTCAATCATGGCTTTCAAAAGGGAGTTGGATAAGTGCCTGAAGGAAAAGAATTCTCAGGGCTACGGGGAAAGAGCAGGGGAGTGGGACTAGCTGAAATGCTCTTGCAGAGAGCCGGCACGGGCTTGACGGGCCAAATGGCCTCCTTCTGTGCTGTAGCCATTCTATGATTCTATGATTCTATCAGTTTGCTGAAGATGATGAGGGACAGGCGGCGCTGGTTGCACTTGGGTATCTGAAAGCAGAATGGCACAAGGATTGGGTTGTGGTGAGTGAAGCAGGTGGGGGGAAAGCAAGAAATCCATGTATACACCATCAGCAGCTTGTAAGTGAGAAGAGATTGTGGGATGAGAGGGAAATGGGATCTGAGAAGAAGGATTAGGTATAACCATACCATCATCATCAGCAATGGTTTCAAATTTTCTGCTGGCCATGGACTCTCTGACTGTCCCTCCAATAATTTGAAAGGCGAATTCCTCGAGGTCGGTCAGGGTCTGAATCCTGCCTTGGCCACCTCTGTCTGTTGTTGCTCTCTGTGGTTGTGTGCCACCTTCGCCTGCAAGGGAAAGGGAAGTGTGTCAGTGAGTGTAGAGCAATGTGTTTGGCTGATGTCCCTGCCATGGTTGAATAGCTGGCAGTGTGTGCAAAGCGTGAGATGTGGCTATGAGTGTTGCAGCAGTGGTAAAATTGTGAGGGTGAAGTGAAGCCATGATTATGAGTTATGAGCGGTGATAGCTAGAGATTGTTGGTAGGTGATTGATGTGGGATTTGGTGCATTGAGCAGTGTGTGAAGCTTGTGGTGCAAATGGTGCGATAAGGCATTTACTGAAGCCTTCACTAACCTTGACCAGCCGTGTGAGGTAATTAAACTTTTTTCGGTGCTGGATCCACTGGTGGCCGTGACAGATTGTGCAATCTCTTCCCAAATCCTTCTGGTGATGAGCTTTGATGGCCTCTTGCCTCCCTGCGGGTAAAAGACAGTCTGTCGTCGTTCCACCCCCAGGACCAAGGCTTCCAGTGCAGCATCGGAAAATGCCTCAAACTCTCTTCCTGTTGTGCTATTGTGTCTTGTCATCTGACAATGAGGTGCTTCCGCAACAAAACACTTCTCCTTTAAGTAGTGGAGAGAGCCTAGGCCAAATGTTATTGGCCAGTAGACTGCAGCTGATATTGCCCCCTCCCCACCCCCCGTTGAGCGCTAAGCCAATCAGCAGTGCGTTTAGCACTGAGATCAGCGCTGCAATCATGTTAATGATTTTGCATGGTGCCTGCACCACCTAGACGTGCAGGCAAATAGCACTGGGCAGTGCCCCCGCCACTTTTCAGGCCTTATCCAATTTCTAGGCCTTTGTAAATTTTTAATTGTAATTTTTTTCTTACTTTTCCTTTCTGTCTCTTTTATTCTCTCTCTCTTAATCCAAGCTTCCTTTCCCTCTTTTTAAATTTCTCTTTCTGTACTTGATTTGATTCTAATTCACCCTATTTCCTTTTCTGTCATTCCTCTGCTTCCTTCTCAATCTTTAAATCTCATTGGTTAAGGAGATAGACTATTGGTCCCGTCATTTATCTAGACCCCAGGTTGCTCTATCAGCTTGCACTTCCAGCAATTTACAGGCAAAAAATGTTCAAGCTGAAGGGCATTGGAAAACATCTAACTAACGGGGCACACCGCGAGATGCCCCGCTCCAGCTAAATCTGGACCATTACCTCACATTACTTGCCTTCCACAACTTTGCTTGAATGTAAAGACCTGTCAATTTGGGCCTTTCAGTTTTCCTTTTGCGTTGCATGATTTTGAAGTCTTCAAACTGCATCATTACATCAATAAACTGTGTAATTTGAAATCCCAGTGATTTTCAACTGTCATTGTGACAGTCTCTGTTGTATCCGTGTGTTAATGGAGACATGGAATGCAGGAGTTGGTTTCACAGGTGTTTACTGAACAAAGTCTGGAGGTGAACTAACTGATACAACACAATATACAGGCTTATATAGCCCGAGTGGCCATTACCGGCATTACAGTACACAGGGGGCTCTTAAAGGCACATACACTACAATTCCTCCCCTTTTAGCCAACCAGTACATAATATTTTAAGTAATCATTAATTACATGTTACAAGAACAATAATCTACACATTGCTGCAGTTAATCAATTATAAGTCAGTCTCTCTGGAGGCTTCCTGACTCGGTCCGGATAACGCCTCGGGGGTGTAGTAGTTTCTGGTGGTGTAGTAGGTTCTTTTGGCAAGGCTGATTCGGCTTGAATGCCAGTGTTGGGTTCATCTGGTTCCAGTATCACCGGATCGGAGGTAGATACTATGGGTATCTCTACTTCATCATTAGGCGTATAGAGTTGTGGTGTAGGTTGTCCCTTTTCAGATGACTCTATGATTTGGTCAGCATGGCGCCTTATTATGCTTTCTCCAATGTCCACGGTATACATCAGCGGTCCTAGTCATGTGCAAATAGTTCCAGGCTGCCATTTCTCGGTACGGTAGTCCCGGGCCAAAACTTGTTGACCTATCTGGAAGGTTCTAGTTGGCCTTTCATTCATGCCTTGAAATTGCCGGTTCTCCACGTCCCTTCTGATGTTTGGCTTGATCAAATCCAGCCGGCATCTTAGGCTTCTAGTGAAGAACATCATGGCGGGAGTTTGGTTTGTAACCACATGTGTTGCATTCCTGTATGCAAACAAGAAGTTATCTACCTTATGCTGAAGTTTTATGTCTTCATTACCCATGGCCTTTATGGCCTTCTTGAAGGTCTGGACAAACCTTTCAGCCAATCCATTGGTGGCGGGATGGTATGGGGCGGACGTGTAGTGCTTAACCCCATTGTTTTTTAAGAACTTCCCGAATTCTTCGGACACAAATTGCGGTCCATTATCAGAACAGATCTGTTCAGGCAGCCCATTCCTGGCAAATATGGTCCTTAATACTGTGATGGTTTTTTCCGTGGTGGTGGAGGACATCTTTATTACCTCCGGCCACTTGGAGTGTGCATCAACCGCGATTAAGAACAATGAGTCCATAAATGGACCAGCAAAGTCGATGTGTACCCTTTGCCATGGAGATGAGGGCCACTCCCATGGATGTAGAGGGGCTTGTGGTGGAGCGTTTTGGACCTTCTGGCATCCTAGGCAGCTCTTGGTCATTTCTTCGATGTCTCCATCGATACCTGGCCACCATACAAATGCCCTGGCTAGGTTCTTCATTTTCACTCCACCCAGATGCCCCTCGTGAAGCTCCTTTAGAACTTTATCCTGGAGTTTGGGTGGAATCACCACTCTGGATCCACACATCAAGGTTCCTCGGCACACTGACAGCTGTTCTCTTCTTTGCGAGAATGCTGGCAACAGTGGTTCGCCATGTGCTGGCCATCCCTTCACTGTTAAATCGTAGACTCGTGAGAGAGTCGGGTCATTTCTCGTTTCCCTTTCAATGGCAGAATTTGTTACTGGTAGACATTCGACTATGGTAGAGTGGAACATCTCTACTGGGTCTACTGTAGGTGCCTCTTCTACCGTTGGCAACGGTAGGCACGATAAACCGTCAGCATTCCCATGATGTTTTGATCCTTTGTATTCTATGTCATATTGGTGTGCCCCTAGAAAAAGGGACCACCTCTGTAGCCTTTGCGCTGCCATAATGGGAACACCCTTTTTAGGGTTGAATATGGAAATGAGGGGTTGATGGTCAGTCAACAAGGTAAATTTTTGTCCGTGTAGGTAATGGTTGAATTTCTTCACTCCCCATACCAGGCTGAGTGCTTCCCTGTCGATTTGGGCATAGTTACGCTCAGCTGAGTTCAATGAGCGTGACGCAAAAGCTATCGGCCATTCCGAGCCATCAGGGAATCTATGCGATAATACTGCTCCTACGCCATAAGGGGATGCATCGCACACCAGTCTGATTGGCAGTGATGGGTTGTAATGAGCCAAAACTTCCTTGGACGTTATTAAGTCTTTGCATTTATGGAAGGCACGTTTACAGTCTTTGCTCCATTTCCAAATTACTCCTGTTTGTAGCAGTTCATTAAGAGGGTGCAGAAGAGTTGATAAGTTCGGTAAAAATTTATGATAGTAATTTATTAATCCCAGGAACGACCTTAATTGTGAAACATTTTCAGGTGCTGGGACATAAGTATATTCCAATGAATTTCTTTCATTCCAGTAGGGCCACAGCAGCTGAAATGTTCACACCTGCCCACATTAAAATAACTCCTCAGAAAAATTTTAGAGGAAAAGTTAATTATAACTAGCAAAGCTACTGATAGAAAAGTGTAATTACTACGTTTAGGAGTTTCCAGAGAGAAGTAACCAGTAAACAAAACTGCCACAAACAAAGCATACATGACAGAACAACACAATTCAAATTTATTTGCCACCTTCAAGGAAAAGGTGACTTGAGAAAACAGCCGACAATAAAAGGCAATTCACAGCCCTACTGGGCACGTGCCGCATTTTCTGTGATGAAGGTAGAACTCAACAATGTTCCAAGGTTGATCAGACTACATGTAGGTCCAGACCTTGTAACGATGAACTCTATGAGTGACTGACCCACTGGGATTTATTAGGAAAGTTCAGTCAAAATCATCTATCAATGTGCTCACTGAAATCTGCTACCTGTTGCAGGCAGATCTGCAGACTCAGGGCAGGGCAAGGGCATTATTGCCAGTAGCTGTGAAGGTGAGCGTGGCCATGAATTTTTATGCGTCCGGCTCCTTCCAGGCTGGAGCAGGCGATATTTCCAACATTTCCCAGTTTGTTGTGCACTGTTGCATAAGGGAGATCACTGATGCTCTGTATGCAAAGAGAGGTGAATACATTTTATTCTCTCTTGCCAGAGAGAAGCAGACGGAGCGAGCACATGGCTTCACCAGGACAGCAGGCTTCCCCATGGTACAGGGTGCCATTGGCTGCACACAAGTCACTTTCAAGGTGCCACATGTGAATTCAGCGATGTAACGCAACCGCAAGGGACTTCACTCCCTCAATGTCCAGTTGGTGTGCGACCATACTCAGCACATCATGCAGGTCAATGATTGGTATCCTAACAGCCATCAAGATGCCTTCATTCTGTGGCAGTCCGCTGTACCATCGCATTTGAGCCACCATGACAAACCCGAGGGTGGCTACTGGGTCACAAGGGCTACCTGCTGATCACCTGGCTCATGACTCCGGTGTGCAACCCAAGCACACGTGGGCAGCATACAAACAATGAAAGCCATGCTGCTACACAGAATTTGATCGAGCGGACCATTGGAGTGTTTAAACAACGCTTCCGCTGCCTAGACTACTCTGGAGGAGCCCTGCAGTACACACCTGAGTGCATCTCAAGATTTGTCGTGGTCTACTGTATGCTGCACAACCTCGCCATCATGAGGGCACAGCCCTTGTCACCAGGTATATGGCGAAGAACTGAGGAGGAGGAGGAGGAGGAGGAGGAGAAAGGGAGGAGGCAATCAATCGACTCATCTGACTGCAATACCAGTAAACGCAAACCCAATTCCCCATTCACCAACAGTCCCACACCTTAGCTTCCCTCTGTTACTGACCATCACAGCATCCTTTTGGCCACAATACTACAATAAAAGCCACCACAAAACAAACATTCCAAACCAAATTTATAAATCAAATCATCCAATACTACATATCAGAGTCAACTAATCACCCTTGTGCATTCCCTTAGTGCCTGTCTTGCCTGTCCTGGTGCTCCTACGCAGTGCTACCCCAGTGGCTGCAGCATGGCCGGTAGAAGGCTGCTGACTTTCAGTAGGGGAGACTGCAGATGGTCTAGGGGGATGACCTCGAGCAGCTCTGGGTGTAGAAGGCCCAGCTTCAGACTGCACCATCTTGGCATGGGCGGCAGCAGTCTGGGCTGCTTGACTGACAGGCAACAGCAGGGGCACTGGCAGAGTGGCAGTGATGGGAGGACGAATGCTGTCATCCTGAGAGAGAACAGCAGGTTCATGCTCCATGGAGCCACTGTCACTCCCCCAGGACGGTGCCTCAGCAATCCTAGAAATCTGTTGGAGGACAGATTGCTGGGCTGCTGTGACACCCTGCAAGCCCCTTTTGACACTGGTAACCACAGCCATGATGGCAGCAGTCTGAATTTGTATGACAGCAAGCTGAGCTTTCACGACAGCACTCAGACACTGGGTGACTTCTGCTTGTGCTGCAATGGAAGCTGAGACATCGTCCTTCAGACGCTGCACCATGATTGGGTCCACAAGTGCGTTAATGGATTTGCCCATCACTTCCACGCTGGAAAGGATGGGCTCCAAGCTCTGCGCAAAGCCCTATGCAAGGTTGTTGCCAGGCTCCTCCATGTTCCTTGACATTGCACGCAGGCTTTCTGGCGGGCCTGCTAATCCACCAAGCATTTCATTGTGCATACCCATCAGCCTTCTTCTATAGGCCACCCCTTCAAACTCCTCATCTGAGTCCTCTGCAGCAGAACTCGTGTGTGACCTTGCCCTCTGGGGAGCTGGCACCTGTGCTACCCTTGCCCCCTGCCCCGCTTGCAGACTACTCGTTCTCGGTGTCTCACCATGTGCAGATCCCGTGTCTAAGCTATCCTCTAAATTAGTCACATGGGGTGTCAGTATCTGAGGTGGTGGCTGTGAGTATGAAATCGAGTGATGATGCTGTGTCTTCAGCATCACAGCCTTCTTCCTCTTCCAGTTCTTGCTCCTCCACCACTGTTTGGCCAGGTTGCAGTTCTTGGCTATCTGAAAGGAGAAAGGCACAATGGTGGGAGTGCGGTGAGGGTGGGGTGGGGGAAGCAAGAGATGCATGCATACACCATCTGCAACTTGTAAATCAGAAGAGATTGTAGGATGAGGGGGAAGTGGGATGTGAGAAGGAGGATTAGGTATGATAATACCATCATCTTCCATTGTTTCAGCCCCGTCGCTGGCCACAGACTCAGTGATGGCCACTCCAATGATCTCCGGCACCATCTACTCCATGGTGGTCAGGTCATGCAGGCGTGCCTGACTCCCTGTGAATTTCCCCTGCTCTGTCTCCAGTTATGAGCCACCTTGTCCTACAAGAGAGGGAAGTGTGTCAGTAAATGTGGTGCAATGTGCTTGGGTGATGTGCCTGTCATGGTTGAATAGCTGGCTATGTGTGCAAGCTGTGAGGTGCAGGTATGAAGCTTGCAGCCGTGCCAAGTATGTGAGGGTGTGGTGAAACTATGAAGGTATGAGTCGTGATTGATAGAGATTGTTGGTAAGTGAGTGAAGGTAGGGTGGTGAATTGAGCAGTGTCTGAGCCTAGTGGTTCAGTTGTAAGGATATGGCATTTGAAGATGAATTCACTGACCTTGACCACTTGTGTGAGGTCATTAAACTTCTCGCGTCACTGCATCCATGTCCTCGGGGCTATACTGCTGGCATTGCCTGTGACGGCTATCTGCTCCAATTGCCTGCTCACAGTTTGTCTGGAGGGCCTCCAGGCCCCCTATGAATAGAGGCTCTCTCTCCTCTTGTCCACCTCCTGCACCAAGGCCTCCAGTGCTGCGTCTGAGAACCTTGGCGCCCACTCTCTCCCCAGTTGCACCATTAGTCAGTGTTCTTCCTGCTCAGAATGTCTTCCCCAGCCACTTCCAGCACTTGCTGCAACCAGAATGCACCTCCCCTTTAAGAGATGTAGGCTGGCTTTAAGTAGTGCAGGCTAGCTTTAAGTGGTGCTAACCTCACACGAACTTGGGTCCCCTGCTGAGGCGTGTAGCCACTCAACAGCACGTTCAGCACTGGGCTGCACACTATTATCATTTAAATTAGCAGGCAGCACAAAGTTTGCGTGCTGCTGCATTGGAAGGAATGGGAGCGGGTTAATCATTGTTTCGGGCCTTGTCCAATTTCTAGGCCTATATGTTTTCTTTTGTAGTGAATTGTCCTGTGAATACAACCTAGAACCATGTTTGCTATAGCTTCATGACATTGGTCATGACCTTTAGAGACTGATTCACTAAAACTGGTTTCAATTCTGTTCCCTGTTGGGTGTATGTATATTTAGGATTAGACCTACCCATGTGCATAACACTGCACTTTTCTAAGTTAAATTAATTGATTGGATTAATTGCCAAACAGGCCTCTGGCAATGTTTCAGAGGGAAGTGACTTGCTGAAACTCCTTCATGAATTCCCTGCACTGTTTTCTGGCAAACTGGGACCTATTAGCATGACTCCGCATTATGGGCTGGATTTTCCCAGTTGAGGTGGATTCGCGGCAGGAGAGGTAGTTGACGGGTTCCGGTCCCACTCCCAGCTGCAGCCGCTCTGCTGAAACAATTTTGCGATGATTGGGCTTGGTAAGCCCTCGGTGCGCGTTGCCCGGCCCAATCACTAGGTGCAGGCCTGTTCAGCTCCTCTGATGACGTGTTCGCTGCTGGTGTATTTAAGGGGGCATGAACCCATTTGCTCTCTCTTCTACTTCCATACTCCTGAGTGCTGCTTGATGGCAAAATGACTGCACAGAGACAGAGGGCTGCGCCATGCTTCAACAATGACTACCTCCGTGCTCTGGTGGAGGGAGTCAGATGACGCAGGGAGGCTCTGTTCCCTGGGAATGGAAGGAGGAGACCTCCTTACCAGACCAAGGCAGCCTGGCTGCAAACAGCCGAGGAGGTGAATCCAAGGTCTGTTGTTGCTCGCACCTGGCTGCAATGCAGGAAGAGGTTCAATGATTTCCTGCGTTCAGGAAAAGTGAGTATAAAAGCACACTTACCTTAATTCTGCTGTGCCTGTCACATCCCCACCACTCTGCATTGCCAATCCTACTCCTGCACATCCTAACTTACCCCAGCATAACTTGCACCATCACCCATCCCTGTCTCCCTATGTACAGAATCATATCCCCATCTTACTATGCACCCCTCTCACTCACCCTCAACGTTATGCAATGACAACTACTAACAACTCAAAAGGAGGCAACTTGGTATTGGCACCCCACTCCATCATAGTCTCCCTTTAAACATCTATCCTATCCATTCTTTACACTCATTCCATCACTCACTAAAACTCCACTTCTTTCCCTCATTGCAGGGAAAGAGAGCCCACAATAAGAGGGAGAGGGAGAGAACAGGTGGAGGAGCACCATCGCTCGCTGAGCTCACCCGTGCTGAGGAAGCAGCTCTGGGCATCGCAGGAGAAGTTGACCAGCCTGAAGTGGGGTACGGAGAGAGGGGCTCATTGGAACAACCTAGTGACAGAATTATTTTCCAGACATCTAATTTTGCAATCATGAGTGACTCGATTGGGATCTGATGTCAATAGAAATTGAATGCTAATCATGTGCACAATGGGATGTGTCTGCAATCTACATATCACATGTCTAACTCATGTCTTTACTCTCCCACCGGACCATCAAGAGCCCGGCCCCCCACTGTCCAGGAGGAAGAGGAGGAGCACTCCTCAGAGGATGCTGCATCCTCTGAGGGAGCAGCGTCAGCAGAAATGAGTGCACCCAGCACCAGCGCAGAGACGCACACCTCGGTGGGTCCTATGCGAGACAGAGTAGTGTTGTCACTTGGTTTATCGCAAGTCACATGTGAGCAAGATTAGATAGTGGAGGCAGGGACAGCAGTGGAGACTCCTCGTCGGAGGCCACAGGAGTCTCCTAGCTCTGCTGAGCTGCATACAGACGCTGAGCCTCGGGGGCCATCCAGGAAGAGGGTTATCCTGGAGCTTCAGGAACAAGTTCAGGAGGCTCTGACAGGGTTTGCAACCATGGTGACTGCGAGTGTGCAGAGAATGGAGGAGTCCATGTCAAATATGAGCAACGCACTGGCAACTGTAGCTTCTGCCATGGAAAGGATGGCAACCTCCATGGAGGACATAAATCGCCAGACTCAAGAGAACATGGTAACACTTCTAAATAGATGGTCATCTACAGAGGATAGATGGGCATCTATTAAGGAGAGAAACCAGAGGTACATGGACGTCCTTGTTATGAGGAATGTCAGCACAGAAATGGGTCCTCATGGCCCCACTGATATGCAGCAAGGTGCTCTCCAGCTACTTGCTAGCCGAGAACTGTGTGTGGCCCATGAGAGGGATGATGGTGGGAGGGGACATGGAAGTGGGGGCTCCTCTCCAAGTGCTCCAACATCCCCCCCCCCCCATTGCCACCCCCTCAGTCAGAGCCTCAGATGCCTCCCTGAACAATGACGGCTGAGTCTGCCCCTGCACAGCTGCAGGAGGAGCAGACTTTGTCGGGGCCATCACAGGCTCCAAAACCCAGAGAACGACCGCCAAAGACGTCTAAGCAGACACAGCAGGGAAGTGAGCAGCCTGCCTCTACATCTGGTGAAGCCACAGGGGTAGCACCTCGTAGAAGCATGCGTAAAAGAAAGCTCACACGTAAATAGGGACTAGGGTAGTCACTTGGGTGATTTGCTATAAATGAATGTTAAGTTTCAGTTCTTTTATTTTGAAAAGGAAAAAGAAAGACTTGCATTTATATAGCAGCTTTCACGATCACCGGATGCCTCAAAGCGCTTTACAGCCAATTAAGTACTTTTTGAAGTGTAGTCACTGTTGTAAACAGACAATTAAGTACTTTTTGAAGTGCAGTCGTCACTGTTGTAATGTAGGAAACACAGCAGCCAATTTGCGCACAGCAAGCTTCCACAAACAGCAATGTGATAATGACCAGATAATCTGTTTACATAGAAACATAGAAACATAGAAGATAGGAGCAGGAGTAGGCCATTCGGCCCTTCGAGCCTGCTCCGCCATTCAATGAGATCATGGCTGATCATCCAAATTCGGTACCCTTTCCCTGCCTTCTCCCCATATCCCTTGATACCTTTAGCCTTAAGAAATATATCCAACTCTTTCTTGAATATATTTAATGAACTGGCCTCCACCGCCCTCTGTGGCAGAGAATTCCATAGGTTCACCACTCTCTGGGTGAAGAAATTCCTCCTCATTTCAGTCCTAAATGGCTTACCCCTTATCCTTAGACTATGACCCCTGGTTCTGGACTCCCCGGCCATCAGAAACATCCTTCCTGCATCTAGTCTGTCCAGGCCTGACAGAATTTTATAGGTTTCGATGAGATCCCCTCTCAATCTTCTAAACTCCAGTGAGTATAAACCCAATCGACACAATCTCTCCTCATATGTCATTCCTGCCATCCCAGGTATCAGCCTGGTGAATCTTCGCTGCACTCCTTCCATGGCAAGAACGTCCTTCCTCAGATAAGGCGACCAAAGCTGCACACAATACTCAAGGTGCGGTCTCACCAAGGCCCTGTACAACTGTAGCAAGACATCCTTGTTCCTGTACTCGAACCCACTTGCTACGAAGGCCAACATACTATTTGCCTTCTTAACCGCCTGCTGCACCTGCATGCTTACCTTCAGCGACTGGTGCACAAGAACACCCAGATCTCTTTGCACTTCCCCTTCTCCCAATCTATTGCCATTCAAATAATAATCTGCCTTCCTGTTTTTACCACCAAAGTGGATAACCTCACATTTATCCACATTATGGTGCATTGCCATGTTTCTGGCCAATCACCCAACCTGTCCAAATCGTGCTGGAGTTTCACGACATCCTCCTCACAGCATACCCTCCCACCCAGCTTTGTGTCGTCTGCAAATTTGGAGATATTACATCCAATTCCCTCGTCCAGATCATTAATATATATTGTGAACAGCTGTGGTCCTAGGACCGATCCTTGCGGTACCCCACTAGTCACTGCCTGCCACTCGGAAAACGACCCGTTTATTCCAACTCTTTGCTTTCTGTCCGCCAACCAGTTCTCTATCCAAGTCAATACCTTGCCCCCAATCCCATGTGCCTTAATTTTGCATGCTTATCTCTTATGTGGGACCTTATCGAAAGCCTTCTGAAAGTCTAAATACACCACATCCACTGGTTCTCCCTTATCTATTTTACCAGTTACATCCTCAAAAAATTCCAGTAGATTAGTCAAGCATGATTTACCTTTTGTAAATCCATGTTGACTTTTTCCGATCCTGTCACTGCTTTCCAAGTGCTCTGCTATTACATCTTTTATAATGGACTCTAGCATTTTCCGCACTACCAATGTCAGGCTTACCGGTATATAATTCCCCGCTTTTTCTCTACCACCTTTTTTGAATAGTGGGGTAACATTAGCTACTCTCCAATCCATGGGTCCTGTTCCAGAGACTATCGAGTTCTGGAAGATGACCAGCAATGCATCTACTATTTCTAGGGCCACTTCCTTAAGTACCCTAGGATGTAGATTATCAGGCCCTGGGGATTTATCGGCCTTCAGTCCCATCAATTTTCCTAACACCATTTCCCTACAAATACTGATTTCTTTCAGTTCCACCCTTTCATCATACCCTATGTTCCCCGGCATCTCTGGGAGGTTATTTGTGTCCTCCTTTGTGGAGACAGAACCAAAATATGTATTTAGTTGGTCAGCCATTTCTTTGTTCCCCATTATAAATTCCCCTGATTCTGACTGCAAGGGACCTACGCTTGACTTCACCAATCTTTTTCTCTTCACATATCTATAAAAGCTTTTACAGTCAGTTTTTATGTTCCCTGAAAGCTTACTCTCATATTCTATTTTCCCTTTCTTAATTAATCCCTTTGTCCTCCTTTGTTGAATCCTAAACTGCTCCCAATCCTCAGGATTATTGCTTTTTCTGGCCAATTTATATGTCCTCTCCTTGGATCTAATGCTATCCCTAATTTCCCTTGTTAGCCACGGTTGAGTCACCTTTTTTGTTTTATTTTTATGCCAAACTGGGATGAACAAATTCTGTAGCTCATCCATTCGGTCTTGGAATGTTTGCCATTGCCTATCCACCATCAACCCTTTGAGTGACATTCCCCAATCAATCCTACCCAACTTGCTCCTCAGACCATCGTAGTTTCCTTTATTTAAATTGAGGACCCTAGTCTCTGAGTCAACTACTTCATTCTCCATCTTAATGAAGAATTCGATCATATTATGATCGCTCCGACCCATGTTATGTTGGTTGAGAGGTAAATATTGACTAGGACACCAGGGATAACTCCCCTGCTCTTCTTCAAAATAGTGCCATGAGATCTTTTATGTCCACCTGAGAGAGCAGACAGGGCCTTGGTTTAATATCTCATCTGAAAGACGGCACCTGCGACAGTGCAGCATTGCCTCAGCACTACACTGCAGTGTCAGCCTAGCTTTATGTGCTCAAGTTCTTGGAGTGGGACTTGAACCCACAACCTTCTGACTCAGAGGCAAGTGTGTTATCAACTGAGCCACAGCTGACACTGACACTGATTTGTTGTAATAAAGCAATGTTTTGTGAATGATTGATGTTGTTGCCATATCTGTGGTCACAAATTGAGGTGGCACAGACAAGAGTAAGGGTGCCTTTATTATGTAGCAATGATGGTGGCAGTGCAAGGATTGAACAGTTCATTGTAGAGATGCTCTATGGTGTGGCAGTGTGGTAATGCCAACCTTCATGTATATGTGACAGCCACATGTCTGTGCTGCATAAAGTTACGAGACTCTGGCATTGATTAGGCCATCCTTGGCATCATGGGCAGCAATATGCTCGCGCGCTGGTCACACTGGGTCAGCCGTCTCCTCCGGGTCTTCCTCTTGCTGACCCTCATTCTGCTCCTCCTCCTCCTCAAAAACCTAACAAAAACCGAGGCGGCAGCAGGTAGGCTCCACAGCGGCGGCGGACCTGGGTGGAGCGAGGCGGCGGTGGCAGAGCTAAAAAAAACCAAGGCGGCAGCAGCAGGTAGGCCCCACAGTGGCGGCGGACCTGGGTGGAGCGAGGCTTCGGCGGCGGAGCTAACACAAACCGAGGCGGCAGCAGCTAGGCCCCACAGTGGCGGCGGACCTGGGTGGAGCGAGGTGGCGGCGGAGCTAACACAAACCGAGGCGGCAGCAGGTAGGCCCCACAGCAGTGGTGGACCTGGGTGGAGCGAGGCGGCGGCAGAGCTAACAAAAACCGAGGCGGCAACAGGTAGGCCCCACAGTGGTGGCGGACCTGGGTGGAGCGAGGCGGCGGCGGCGGAGCTAACAAAAACCGAGGCGGCAGCAGCAGGTAGGCCCCACAGCAGCAGCGGACCTGGGTGAAGCGGCGGTGGAGCTAACTTAAAACTGAGGCGGCGGAGCAGGTAGGCCCCACAGCGGCGGCGGACCTGGTAGGCTTACCAATCTCAGAGTGAGAGAGAGAGAAGTAAAAAGTAATCGAAGTGTGACATCACCAGAAAGCAGGTAAGTGATTGGTTGGTGAGTATTTCTCTCTTTCTCCTTTTTTCCAAACTTAAACTCTGTGGTTTATAGTTTCTAATCTCTCTGTGGTGTAGCAGGTCTGTTGGTAAACAAGGACCCTTGAGTATATCATTTAATTATAGTGTGATTGGTGGTATTGATTTGATTTAATTCAATTTAAATTAATTAAAGGGTAAGTCATGGCAGGACAGCTCGGCCCCGTGGTATGCCCCTCCTGCGCTATATGGGAAATTAGGGACACTTCCTGTGTCCCTGATGACCATGTGTGCAGGAAGTGTATCAAGCTGCAGCTACTGGCAGACCGCATTGCGGTGCTGGAGCTGCGAGTGGATACATACTGGAGCATTCGCGATGCTCAGGAGGTCGTGACTATCACATTTAATCAGTTGGTCACACCGCAGGTAAAGGTTGCACAGGCAGAAAGGGAAAGGGTGACCGCAAGGCAGAGTAGTAGGCACAGGCAGGTAGTGCAGGGGTCCCCTGTGGTCATCCCCCTCTCAAACAGATATACCACTTTGGATACTGTTGGGGGGGATGGCTTATCAGAGGAAGGCAGCAGCAGCAGCCAACTTCCTGGCACCAGGGGTGGTTCTGCTGCACAGGACGGGAGGAAAAAGAAGGGTAGAGCTATAGTAATAGGGGATTCTATTGTAAGGGGAATAGATAGGCCGCAAACGAGACTCCAGGCTGGTGTGTTGCCTCCCTGGTGCAAGGGTCAAGGATGTCTCAGAGCGGCTGCAGAACATTTTGAAAGGGGAGGGTGAACAGCCATTTGTCGTGGTGCATATAGGTACCAACGATATAGGTAAAAAATGGGATGAGGTCCTAAAAGCTGAATATAGGGTGTTAGGAGGTAAATTAAAAAATAGGACCGCAAAGGTAGTAATCTCAGGATTGCTACCAGTGCCACATGCTAGTCAGAGTAGAAATAGAAGGATATTTCAGATGAATACGTGGCTAGAGGAATGGTGCAAGGGGGAGGGATTCAAATTCCTGGGACATTGGAACCGGTTCTGGGGGAGGTGGGACCAGTACAAACCGGACGGTTTGCACCTGGGCAGGACCAGGACCGATGTCCGAGGGGGAGTGTTTGCTAGTGCTCTGGGGGAGGGTTTAAACTAAAATGGCAGGGGGTTGGGAACCTGAGCAGGGAGACAGAGGAAAGGGAAACAAGGATAGAAGCAAAAGACAGGAAGGAGAAAAACAAAGGTGGCAGTCAGAGAAATCAAGGGTTTAAATCAAACATGGCCACAGTAAATAATAATTCTAAAAGGTGTAAGCGCGTTAAAAAACAAGCCTGAAGGCTTTGTGTCTTAATGCGAGGAGCATTCGTAATAAGGTGGATGAATTTGTTGCGCAAATAGAGGTAAACGAATATGATATGATTGGGATTACGGAAACATGGCTCCAGGGTGGCCAAGGCTGGGAACTCAACATCCAGGGGTATTCAATATTCAGGAAAGATAGGCAAAAAGGAAAATGAGGTGGGGTAGCATTGCTGGTTAAAGAGGGGATTAACACAATTGTAAGGAAGGATATTAGCTCTGATGATGTGGAATCTGTATGGGTAGAACTGAGAAATACCAAGGGGCAGAAAACATTAGTGGGAGTGGTATATAGACCTCCAAACAGTAATGCGAAGTTTGGGGATGGCATTAAATGGGAAATTAGAGAAGCGTGCAATAAGGGCACAGCAGTTATCATGGGTGACTTTAACCTACATATAGATTGGGCTAACCAAATCAGTAACAATACTGTGGAGGAGGAATTCCTAGAGTGTATACGGGATGGTTTCCTGGACCAATATGTCGAGGAACCAACTAGAGATCAGGCCATCTTAGACTGGGTATTATGTAATGAGAAAGGATTAATTAGCAATCTTGTTGTACGAGGCCCCTTGGGTTGGAGCGATCATAATATGATAGAATTCTTCATTAAGATGGAGAGTGAAGTAGTTGCCTCAGAGACTAGGGTCCTGAATTTAAATAAAGGAAACTACAATGGTATGAGGCGCGAGTTGGGTAGGACTGATTGGGGAATGTCACTCAATGGGTTGATGGTGGATAGGCAATGGCAAACATTCAAAGATCGCATGGATGAACTACAGAATTTGTTCATCCCAGTTTGGCATAAAATAAAACAAAAAAGGTGACTCAACCGTGGCTAACAAGGGAAATTAGGGATAGCATAAGATCCAAGGAGAGGACATATAAATTGGCCAGAAAAAGCAGTAAACCTGAGGATTGGGAGGTGTTTAGGATTCAACAAAGGAAGACAAAGAGATTAATTAAGAGGGGGAAAATAGAGTATGAGAGTAAGCTTTCAGGGAACATAAAAACTGACTGTAAAAGCTTCTATAGATATGTGAAGAGTAAAAGATTGGTAAAGTCAAGCGTAGGTCCCTTTAAGTCAGAATCAGGGGAATTTATAATGGGGAACAAAGAAATGGCAGACCAATTAAATACATACTTTGGTTCTGTCTTCACAAAGGAGGACACAAATAATCCCCCAGAGATGTCGGGGAACATAGGGTCTAATGAGAGGGAGGAACTGAAAGAAATCAGTATTTGTAGGGAAATGGTGTTGGGGAAATTGACGGGATTGAAGGCCGATAAATCTCCAGGGCCTGATAATCTACATCCTAGGGTACTTAAGGAAGTGGCCCCAGAAATAGTAGATGCATTGCTGGTCATCTTCCAAAATTCGATAGACTCTGGAACAGTACCCATGAATTGGAGGGTAGCTAATGTTACCCCACTATTCAAAAAAGGTGGTAGAGAGAAAACGGGGAATTATAGACCGGTAAGCCTGACATCGGTAGTGGGGAAAATGCTAGAGTCCATTATAAAATATGTAACAGCAGAGCACTTGGAAAACAGTGACAGGATCAGACAAAGCCAACATGGATTTACAAAAGGTAAATCATGCTTGACTAATGTACTGGAAATTTTGAGGATATAACTGGTAAAATAGGTAAGGGAGAACCAGTGGATGTGGTGTATTTGGACTTTCAGAAGGCTTTCAATAAGGTCCTGTATTAGAGATTAGCGTGTAAAGTTAAGGCACATGGGATTGGGGGCATGGTATTGACTTGGATAGAGAACTGGTTGGCAGACAGAAAGCAAAGAGTTGGAATAAACGGGTCTTTTTCTGAGTGTTATTGCACGCATCTCTAATTTCCCGTTTAATGCCATCCTCAACCTCAGCATTACTGTTTGGGGGTCTGTATACAACTCCCACTAATGTTTTCTGCCCCTTGGTATTTCTCAGCTCTACCCATACAGATTCCACATCATCAGAGCTAATACCATTCCTTACTATTGTGTTAATCTCCTCTTTAACCAGCAATGCTACCCCACCGCCCTTTCATTTTGGCTGTCCTTCCTGAATATTGAATACCCCTGGATGTTTAATTCCCAGCCTTGCTCACCCTGGAGCATTGTCTCTGTAATCCCAATTATATCATAATGCTCCTCAGTCTTGTTTTGAGTGTCTCCTCAACAGTGTAATTAGCCATGTCTCCAGGGGATAGCCCTTGTCTCCAAGGAGCCAGCCAGAAAGTTCATTTGGCAGAGTGAAGTGCTGAGGGACAGTGGACTGGTGCAGGATGTAAGAGTCATGGCAGCTGCCAGGGAATCTCGCACACACATGCATGATGCTCTTCCTATGGTTGCAGACCAGCTGCACATTAAGGGAGTGGAAGCCCTTGTGGTTTACAAATGCTGCTGGGTTCTGATGGGCTGCCCTGATTGCCACATGTGTGCAGTCGATGATGCCCTGCACCCATGGGAAACCAGCCAGATCGACAAAGCCGAGTGCCCGCTCGGTAACACTGACTTCATCAGTGGAAAAGTGGATGTAATTGGCGGACTTGTCAAAGAGGGCATCGGTGACTTGCGTGAGGCATCTGTGGGCGGCCGACTGGGAGATGCTGCTAATGTCTGCTGCTGATCCCTGGAAGGACCCAGACCCAAAGAAGTTGAGGGTGGTGGTGACTTTGACAGCCACTGGTAAGGAGTGTCCACCTGCTCCTCTGGGCTGCAGGTCTTGATCAAGCATTGTGCAAATGTCTGTGACTACCTGTCGCGAAAATCTCAGCCTCCTTTGGCACTGCTGCTCAGTCATGTTGAGGAAGCTCATCCTCTACCTGTAAACCCTGTGTAGGGGGTATTTCCTGCGGCGTGGTGCAGCCCTGTGCTGACTGCATCAGGTGATTGAGGAGAAGGTTGGCGCTCTTGTTGTTGGTGCTATTGGTGTTACAGGTTCTGCTGCTGCTGCGGATGATCATCTTCCGATTCTGAGGACCAGGGTGGGAGAGTATAAATGGTTCCCATTCTGCTCTTATATATGGCAGTTGAGGATGAGATGGTAGAAGCAATCAGCCAATGGGGAGAGAGGTTATTCCAAGGAGGTGACAGTGCATATAGAGTTTACAACACACACTTACAGCCTCAATACAGATCAAATGTGTCTTCCCAATCCTGAAATCAGCAACTTCTGGCATTGTAAACTGAACAGATGTGAAAGGTTAGATTTTATACTGCAGTTGCAGCTGGGAACTATTCAGCTTGATTGACCTCCCGACATACTTACCTGATGTGATCTCTGAACGACATGAACCCCGTTGAAAATGTAGGAAAATACAAAAAGGCTGCCAAAATAGTCTTTAACAAGCAGTTAATAAGAAGTTAAGTATCCTAAATGCTTCCCCCGCCACTTGGTGTTGGGTCTGTTTTGAAATCACAGACCCGACGCTTTGGAAACTTCCCTGGAGGCAGGTTTGCAGCGGGTTCCAACCCGTCGTCAATCATTGCGATTTTGACAGCGGACCCGTCTCCGAACCCACCCTCTGAGCACCAGCAGAATCGCGGTCTATATTGACAGGGGGAAACTGTTTCCACTGCCTTAATCCGCATCAGTGATAAGACCAAGAAAATGCGAGGAGATAATATTATTGAGCCATTCCTGTGGTCATAGACACCAGAAATTGTGTGGAGGTGCGTCCCACTGTAAGTGTCGAGATGTGTGCACTGGGACTCTGTCACTGATCTCTGCAAGGTGTGGTCACTTTACTACAAATTGAAATGGAAAGCATTGGCGTCAAAAGGAACATTCAGTGCCTTGAGCCTGTTGCACCATCTAATTAGATTATGGCTGATCTGTATCTCAACTCCATTTACCCGCCTTGCTTCCGTAATGCTTAATACGCTTGCCTAACAAAAATCTATCAATCTCAGTATTGAAATTTACAATTGACCCCTAGCCTCAACAGCTTTTTGGGGAGAGTGTTCCAGATTTCCACTGCCCTTTGTGTGAAGAAGTGCTTTTTAACATCCCTGAATGGCTTAGCTTTAATTTTAAGGTTATGGCCTAGAAATTCAGTTGGTTGCGCCAGCCGTTAGCGCCTTAGGAGGAGTAGATGTCGGGCGCTAGGCGGGTAGCGCCCGGGCACAGCGAGAACTGCGCCTCGCCCCAACTTCACTCGAGATTTAGCGCTGGCGCAAAGTCTTTGCGCGCGCTCAGCTGCGCGCGCAGATCATGACGTCATTTCCTCGTGCAACGCCCTTTGTGCGCCCCCAACCGGAACTTCAGTGGCAGCGCCCCATTGTGCGCCTGACGCCCCTAGTGACTGTTAAGTGGAACGGTGCTCAGCCGATGCGGGGCGCGGGGGGCGCAAATTAAAGGGCACTCCTCCTGCAATATAAAAGGCTGCCATTTTGCAGCACTCCCTCTTGCGAAACGGATCTTTGGAGAGAGACCAAGGTAGATAGCTTTCTGCTTTGGCCCAACACTCGGACAGGTACTTCTGGCTTCAGGCCACAGCTTTCCACTAGTCTTTGCCTTCATTGACATCTCATTGTTTGCCAGCATATTATGGGGGCTGCAATGGGTGCAAACGCTGGCTTTCTCAATTACATCCAAAGGGCTCACAGACGCCGTGAGAGAGTGGCAGCCCTGGCTAGACGGAGAGGGGGCAACAGGCGTCGGCAAAGGAGGCCTTACCCACCCAGGGTATACCGCCAGCAGTTCTCCTATCTCAACATGTCTGAGGAGCAGTGTGTTCAGAGGCTGCGATTCAGAAGGGACGTGGTCACAGAGATCTGCCAGCTGCTTGGCGGTGATCTGCAGCCACAGCTGAGGAGCAGGACGTCTCTGTCGGTGGCAGTGAAGGTGATGGTGGCTCTCAACTTCTATGCCACCGGCTCCTTCCAAGCCGCTACTGGGGACATTGCCAACATCTCCCAGTTCGCCGTGCATTGCTGCATCCGCCAGGTGACCAATGCCCTTTTCCAAAGGAGACGTCAGTTCATCTCCTTCTCCATGGCCCTTGCCAAGCAGCAACAGCGTGCAATGGGCTTTGCAGCATTTGCGGGCTTCCCCATGGTGCAGGGCGCCATTGACTGCATGCATGTGGCTTTGCGGGCACCTCTGGAGAATGCTGAGGATTACCGCAACCGGAAGGGCTACCATTCGCTGAACGTACAGCTGGTGTGTGACCACAGGCAGCTCATCCTAGCTGTCAATGCCCGCTTTCCAGGCAGCAGCCACGATGCCTTCATCCTGCGACAGATTTCTGTGGCAGACATGTTCCAGGCCCAGCCTCACCCATGCAGATGGCTTATCGGGGACAAAGGCTATCCTTTGTGTACCTGGCTGATGACCCCGCTCCGTGCGCCCAGCACCCCTGCTGAAGAGAGATACAACCAGAGCCATCAAGTGACCAGGAACATCATTGAACAAACAATCGGCATCCTGAAGCAACGGTTCCGCTGTCTGGATCGTTCTGGTGGAGCCCTACAGTATTCGCCGGAGCGAGTCTCCAATTTCGTGTTCGTTTGCTGCATGCTGCACAACCTGGCTATCCGCAGGACTCAGCCACTGCCACCACAGATTGGAGGACCACCTGAGGAGGAGGAGGAGGAGGAGGACCAGCACAGGAGGGAGGCACAAAGTGCAAGGGCCACCCGTCGCCAGCTTATTGAACGTCGGTTCTAGGCCCCCTCTCAGGGACTAGCATGTGCCAATGTCAGCAGATGAATGTAGCCGCTCCACAAGCCCTCAGCCGAGCAGGGCAACCAGGACTTAACCAAAAAACCATGCACACTGCAATTTAACAACAATAATTTATTGAAAACCTCTGCCCTTCCCACATTACATGCTCATGTGGAGAAGCCCCCTCCAAAAACACAAAGCTACCAGTCTCGGCCTTACAAAAAGAAATAAAGACACCAGTCTCGGCCTTACAAAAAGAAATAAAGACACCAGTCTCGGCCTTACATAAAGAAATAAAGACACCAGTCTCGGCCTTACATAAAGAAATAAAGACACCAGTCTCGGCCTTACACAAAAACAACTGCACCAGTGTCGGCCTTACAACAAGCACCAGGCATTTTTGCATACCTCTACTTTTTGGCCTGCGAGGGCGATGCCTTGCGCATCCTTGCCTGGCCCCTGCCCGCCCTGCTGCTCCTCCTCAATGCAAGCCCAGTGGCTGCAGCAAGGCTGGGGGAAGGCTGCTGAGGGGCAGATGGCGAGACGGCAGATGCCCTTGGGGGTCGGCCTGCACCAGCTCTGGCCTTGGAGTGGCCGGCTGCTGACTGCTCCAACTCTGGCTGGGCGGCAGCAGTCTGTCCAGCAGCTCGTGGCAGCTGCAATGGCAGAGTGGCAGTGTCGGCTGCAGGAATGGTGGCAACCTGGCAGATCGCAGGTGCTCGCTGGTCGCCTGAGACACTGGCACTCGCACGGGCCAGCACTGCAGCATGCGCAGCAAACAGCTGAAGGACAGACTGCTGGGCTGCTGCTGCGCGGCGAGTGCCCTTGCGATGCCTGGCTGATCCAGCGAGGGTGGAAGCAGTTAGTGCCCGCGTGGCCCTGGTCTGTGTCCGCATGACACCAGCCAGTGAATGGACGGCACGACTGAGCACTTGGCTAGAAGCCCACTGTGCTGCCGCGAAGTCCTGCTGACTCCTGGTCTGTGCTGCCGCGATGTCCTGCAGACTCCTGGCCTGTGCTGCATTGAATTCTTCCAGACTCCTGGCCTGTGCTGCACTGAATTGTTGCAGACTCCTGGCCTGTGCTGCCCCGAATTCCTGCACACTCCTTGCCAGTGACTCTATGGAGTCAGGCATCCTTGCCACTGCAGCCATGAGCTCAGTGTGCCTGCGCTCAGCCTGGACGGCCATTTCCTCTAGGAGGCGCACCTCCTCTGCGCTGACCGTCGCAGGACTGGAGGCCGCACTCGCCCTCTGGGGAGAAGTCCGCCGAGCTTCCCCACCCCTCCCGCGTTGCTGCAGGTTGCTGGGCCCCGGAGCTTCACTCTCCTCCGACCCTTCCCCCCGGCTCCCCTCCAGGGAAGACGTGTCCCCTACATCGCCATGGGCTGGCGCGGCTGAGGGTGGCACTGATGGGCCGGCTTCCTCTTCCTCCTCCTCGTCTTCCGAAGGGCTGACAGTGGCAGCTTGAGGGCCCGCCTCCTCACCTGGCGATTCACCATCTGAAAGCAGGAAGGCACAAGAGTAGCTTTAGAGTGAGGACAGGGCAGCAGCGAGGGAGGCATGAGTGGTGCCATTCACCGCATTGGTCGGACAGTGGCAAAGGATGCTGATCTGATGCGCAAGTGGAACGAGAAAGGTCCAAAAGGTGATGCCCTTACCATTGGTGCCCAGAACAGGGTCGGCATCTCCACTGGCGACGGGGCCAATCAGCCGGACTCCCATAATGCGCTCCACACGCTGGTCGAGGTCGGAGAGCTCTTTGAGGTCAGGACGGCCTCCGCCGGTGTCAGTGCGGTTGCGCCGGTTGTGCGCAACCTTGGCCTGCAAGAGAAAGGACGGCCTCTAAGTACAGTGTGTAGCCCTGATCTTGTCTGCACTGCCTCCCATGGTCGAATAGCTTGGACAGTGTGTAGCCCTGATCTTGCCTGCACTGCCTCCCATGGTTGAATAGCTTGGACAGTGTGTAGCCCTGATCTTGTCTGCAATGCCTCCCATGGTCGAATAGCTTGGACAGTGTGTAAAGTGCTGAATGTGCAATTGATTTTCATGCTAGTCCCATAGCTGCTGGATGAGGGCTGGCCATTAGGGCTTTCAGGTCCCTTTGCCCATAATGTGAGGTGCTCATGCAAGGATGAGGAGGACACTGGAAAGGGTACTCACCCTGACAACCCGAGTGAGGTCATTGAACTTCTTCCGGCATTGCACAGGAGTCCTGGCAACCACGCTGTTGGAAGACACCCTGTTGGACACCTCCCTCCAGGCTTTCCGGAAGGTGCTGGGCAGCGGCCTCTTGCCACCTTCTGGGAACAAAACATGGCGCCTGCGCTCCACTCCACCAACCAGCACCCTCAGGTCTCCATCGCTGAAGCGCTGCGCTCTCTCCCTGGCCTTCTCCATAGTCCTGGGCGTTGTACAGGTGAAGCTGAAGTGGTCAGGCCTAGGTTGAGGGCTGCAGTGTGCAGGGCATGGCAGGCAAACAAATCCACCCTCCCCCTTTAAGAGATGACCGGCGCCAGAGTGTCTGCCGTCAATCAAGAACTCGCCGCACCTGCGCTGCGCCCGGCCTCGGGGCTATCGCTCAGCACCGCCGGCTTAGCGCCTAAAGATAGTCGTGCATCGCCTGTTTTAGCGCAGCAGCAACCTCTTGGGGCGTTGCGACTGAATATCGGCGAAGGGGGCGCGACTTTGCGCCGGGCGCAAAATTTAGCGGCCGCCCGACTTTACCGCCCCAAAAGTGGCTATACTGAATTTCTAGGCCATGCCCCCTTGTTCTGGACTCTCCCACCAGGGGAAATAGTCTCTCTCTATCTACCCTATCAAATCCTTTAATCATCTTAAACACTTCAATTAGAACACCCCTTAATCTTCTAAATTCAAGGGAATAGAAAACTAGTCTATGCAACCTGTCCTCATAACTTAACCCTTCTAGCTCCAGTATTATTCTGGTGAATTTGTGCTGCACCCTCTCCAGGGTCAATATATCCTTCCTGAGGTGTGGTGCCCAGTACTGAGTGCAGTACTCCAGACGGGGTCTAACCAGAGATCTGTACAGCTGTAACTTCCACCCCTTTGTATTCCAGTCCTCTTGAGAGGATTAACATTCCATTAGCCTTTTGAATTATTTTTTATACCCGTCCACTAGCTTTCAGTGTTTTCTGTACTTAGATCCCTGAAGCTCTCTGCTTATCCGCAGTTCTTAGATTCTCACTGTAAAGTCTGTGGGTTGTTTAGTTAATTAATACACAGGCGACCAGAGTAACTTAAAACAGGACTTTACTATTCGAAGTTCAGGGCGAATCTGCCAAATAAATCCTGACACAGCACTTATATACCGGTGTGGTCACCGTCGGTATTACAGTATACAGAAGCCAACAAAGTAGTGCCACACCTAAAATAGTTCTCTTAAAGGTGAACGGTTACATACACTACAATCCTCCCTTTTTAGCTTACAACATACTTAGTCCCCCATTAAACATAACATATATTCAACTTCATGTAAAACAATTCACAGGTATAATCTATGCGGGAAACAGTTTACAGATTCAGTCTCTGCGGGAACAGTTCACAGATTCAGTCTCTGGTCTTGACTCGGTCCGAACAACATCTCTGTGGTGTAGCCGGTTCACATTGCTAGCGTGACTCATCCAATAGTCTTTCCCTTGACTTAACAGCTTGAACTTCCGTCCTGCTGAACCAGCAGTGCTGACTTTTACAAACAGCTGGACTGCCTTGGTAATTTTTCCTACTTGCCAACTGATTTGGCTCCCTTCGTAGGGCCCACGCACATGATCTGGTAGAAGTGATAATGATTTAGATGGTTATCACCTTCTGCTTCGTCTTTTTCTTTTCTGCTTCTTGGAGACTCTCGGGGCTCCCTTATCAGCTGCCAGCTGTAGCGCCACCATCTCCCTATGTTCCTTAGACTTTAAGTGCTTCATCCTGATTTCTGCACTTTGGGAGTTTTCATCACAAGCTGGGCAGACCAAGTCCTCGTAATATTCCGTGTCACTCAACAGGTCATGGTAATATTCGGTGTCGTCCTGAACTAGTCTAGCGAGAGGGCCTGCTACTTCTTCCTTACCCAACTGGACGTTAGCCGACTGTTGTTCCCTCCCTAGACATCTTTCCTAAAGAGACTTCTTCATGCGTTCATATTCATCCCACTCTTCCTGGGTTTCCTGCAAATCCTTCACTAATGACCTCATTTGTGATTTCAATACTTCCCCTTCCATCGGGGATTGATTGATCGGGCTATTCAATCCTTCTACTGGAGCAGCTGTTTCAACATTCTGTTGTTCACATAGATGTGATTCAGCGTACTTTCGGCATCCCAGTAAAATCTGTGTTGCAACCTCAGCTATTTCCATAACTTTTGAGAGCTCCGAACTCCTTCCCTTTGAAGATTGAAGCTCGTGTTCAGATTGTTCCCATTGCAGAGTCTTGTCCCTCAGCATATGAAGGAGTTGGCTGACCGTTAACTCTTCCACGGGAACACTGTGGATCAGAGTCTTCTCCATTTCATCCACCTTTTCCTCCAATGCTTTCACCTTCTTTTCCTCTTGTACTTTGGCTTTCAGCGCTCGGAGAAGTTGCGCCTTGATGCTCTCTAGCTCATGTTCAGGGGCCATTCTTACAGTCTCTGTGTTTCTTACAGTTTCCTTTTCTTCCACTGAAAGGATTCCCAGTTGAATCTGTTCTTCAAGTTGTTGAACCTTGGTCATTGCCGCCTCATATTTGTCTTGGGTTTCCTTCAATATTTTTATGAGTTCTTGGACATCTTGTCTTTCATGTTCTGCCATGTCTTTCACCTCTAATTTCTCATCTATGGATGGAACTTCTACCGATGAGTCTGTCTTGGCCTTGAGCTCATCAAGAATTTCCTGCAGCCTTTGGACTTCTTGCTCATGTTCAACCTTTAGTTGCTCATATGCTTCTACTGAAACTAGCTTTTCGGAGGTTGCCGAGTTAATCCCCTCCAGGATTGTAGCCTGGGCCTGTTCATACTGTTCCTTCAACTTCTCAAGCTCTGCTTGTAAGGAGTCGTAGAGAAGAACGGGAATAAAATCCTGGCTTCCTGAAGATTCCTCTTCATTTGCTCCTTCCTGCAAATATTCTAACTCCTGAACAGCATAAGGGAGATGTGATTGGTAATTGGTCACAATGGCTCTATGGTCGCTCTCTGCTTGAGCTAGCTGCTTCTGTTGTCTTTCCAGATTCTCCCATTCGGTGTCATAGAACTTTTTCATTGTTTTCATCTCTTGTTCGAGACGGTAACTCACTTGTTCTACTTGCTGTTGTAATTTGAAATAAAGTTGAGTCCGAGCTCGGTGTTCGTCAGTCATGGATATGTCCGTAAACTGAACAGACTCAGAATTCTCTGTCAAACTATGTTGTCGTTGTTCGGTGGAGTTCTGTTCTGAAACTTTGTTCTTCTCTGGAGCATAAGCCTTTATGCATGCCTTCGTTCTTCCAACCTTAGTCGGCAAGTCCATTTTAGCCTTGTCTTTCATATTTGGGTTGGTCTTATCGTCATCCGTTTCAGAATCTGAGCTGATTGTCTGCACCGAGTCCTCACTCGTTATGGCTTTTAGATAGTGCCATTCCATGTCTATTTTCTTGATCCACTCCCGTCCCAGAAGTGGTGGTCCTCCCTCAGGTAGTACGTATAAGTTCATTCTTGGGTGTTCTTTACCCCCATCTCTCACCTTGACTCTTATCTTCCCCATGGGGTATACTTTATGCCCCGTGTATGTCTGCAATACGAACTTGGTATCTCTTAAGGGTATATGTGAGAATAGCCGGTGGTAATCCCTTCGATTTATGACTGATAGAGCTGATCCAGTGTCCAACTCCATTTTCACTTGGACTCCAGCTATTTTTAGCATGACCCAGATAGTTTGTAGGTCAGCTTCCTTACTCACATTGTAAATTCTCAGACTGCCCAGCTCCTGGCCGTTTGGGTCTGAGTCCGAATTCTGTTCGTCTGAACTCTTCTCAGCCACCTTGTGTACCTTGTTGTACTTTTCCTGTGATGGCTTCCTTTGGTTGTTGGTCTTCTTCCCTGACCGGCATACCTTAGCTATGTGACCCAGTTTGCCACATTTCCTACATTCCTGGTTCTTAAACCAGCATTGGTTCTGGTCGTGTGTTGTCTTCCCACAACGATAGTGTTTTGTTGCACTCGAGGTAATTTGATCCACACTGAGTGCCGCTGCCTTTAGCTGCATTGCCGCAGTTCCCTTCGCTGCGGCTTCGTGCGATGCTGCAATAAGGACAGCCCTGTCAAGTGTAAGGTCGTTCTCTTCGAGTAGTCGCTTTTGCGTTCCTTCCTTTGACAACCCGCACACGAACTTGTCTCGCAATGCCTCTGTCAGATTCCCTCCAAACTGGCAGTGTTTCGCTAGTCTACGCAGTTCGACCAAGTATTCTGCGTTGCTTTCGTCTTTCCTTTGCGTTCTTGCATAGAATTTGAATCGTTCCTCCAACATCAACGGTGTGGGGTTCAAGTGATCCTTCAGAACAGTCACAATATCATCGAAAGTCTGATCCGCCGGTTTAGCTGGTGCTAGCAGATGCTTCAAGAGCCCGTATGTCTTCGCGCCCATCGAGTTTAGCAAGGTTATAGCTTTGTCATCTTCTTCTATTTTATTGGCCTCACAATAGATCTCAATGCGTTCCACATACATGGCCCAGTCTTCTACCTCGGAATTAAAATCGTTGATGTTACCATGCTTAGGCATCTTCCTCTCTTCCTGATAACACCACAAATTATTTCTTTAAATTTTCTTTTATTTTTTTTTTCCAAGGTGGCGGTTCCCGCGAAAATGGCGGTTTCCCGCGCTTATCTTCTCTCCCCGCCCACTTCAATGGCGGTTTCCTGCTTCTGTCTTCTTCCCCGCCTAATGGCGGCTTCCCGCGTTTCTTCCCTAGCGGGAGGGGTACACTTTCCCCACGGGCGACGGCCGCTGGCTTTCAGGTTCACAGCCTACGCGTCAGCTTCAGGGCTTTCCCTTTTCTCGGCAGGGCAACCGGCGCTGGGTACACCCCGTTGACGGCGAACAGTTTCAGCCGCTGGGCTGGCTCTCGCTCAGTTCCCCTTGCTCGGGCTCTGTCTCTCTCCCGCTTGCTCGGCTCTACCGGCGCTGGGTACACCCCGTTGACGGAGAACAGTTTCAGCCGCTGGACTGGCTCTCGCTCAGTTCCCCCTTGGTCGGCTCTGCCTCTCCCGCTCACTCGGCTCCCAATCGCGCCTCCCAGCCCTCTCGCAGTCCGGTGCTTCCCTCCCCGGCTGCGGCTGAGATTTTATATCTTCCCGCGCCTACGCTCCCGGTCGCAGCGCTTCGTGGCTTCGGTCGCTGCCTGGCCTTTTTCGCCGGTCGCGGTCTAGCTGTCTCACGACGCCGTTGCGTCCCCAGCCTGTCTGTACCGCGGCTTCCTTGCTCCACGCTGCCCCAGTCTCAGCGCCTCTGGGCCCGACTTCTGTTCGGCTCCTTTCCCCCTCGACCGTGGTCGAGTGCACCGCCCTTATCCTCCGGTTATTCTTTTTACTTTTCCCTTACTCACAGTCACCGTGGCCGGCTTGCTTCTCGTGCTGATCGGCTCACTCCTCACCATGGCAGAAGGGACAGTCAGTGCCTGTTGCTGATGGAAGTCTTTGTCTCTAACTCCTTCTTCCTTTCTAGTTCTGCAGCCTCGAGTTTTCTCCCAGCAGAACGACGAGGGCGGTTGCCTCTTCTCGACGCTTGTTAACTGCTTCGGAAGTATTGTTGCCGCAGGGTACGATCGGACTCGTCGCCACTGTAAAGTCTGTGGGTTGTTTAGTTAATTAATACACAGACTACCAGAGTAACTTAAAACAGGACTTTACTATTCGAAGGTCAGGGCGAATCTGCCAAATAAATCCTGACACAGCACTTATATACCGGTGTGGTCACCGTCGGTATTACAGTATACAGAAGCCAACAAAGTAGTGCCACCCTAAAATAGTTCTCTTAAAGGTGAACGGTTACATACACTACACTCACCATTTGGAAAATACTCTGATCTATCTTTTTTAGTTCCAAAGTGGATGAACTCACACTTTCCCACATTGAATTCCATCTGCCACCTGCATTGATCCAGAAAACTCTTCTGAATACACTCAAGAAATTTGCTGCCTTTGGGACTTAAGCTGTTCTGCTTCACCCAGTTTATATGAAAATTAAAGGGGGAGAAATTCATTATAGCCCCGTTTGGGGCACTAACTTTTAAAAGTTGAGAAAATTAGCGGCAGGCGCTAATGTTTCTAAACTTTTGAAAAATTCAGTTTTGCGCTCCAGGAAGGAAGTGGAGTGCTAAATCAAGCTCTCCACTTTCTTCTTGTAGCACAATAGGCAGCAGGTGGGGCGGAGACTTCAGCAGCGCTGCAAACTGGGCCGTGCAGCGCTGCGGGTTCAAAGGCCCCTTCCCTCCCTTAAAGGGATCGCCATTGCTGCAGAATCTGCAATAGAAAAAGTACCTATCCGGACCACCAAGGCAGCCACGATGCAGCACGATCAGCCTGGCACTTAAGCACCCGCAAAAAAAAACTGCAACAAGAAAGGTAATTTTTTTTTTTTACTTACCTTGGCCAACTCGCCGTTAATCATCGCCCCCGAAACGGACGGCCGCCCAATGCACGCCTCCTGCAGCTGTCGGTGTTTTCGACCGGCGCTGTAGGTGGTTTGTCTTGGTGGTTCGAATCACCCCTCCTACTTAGTTCTAGACGACAGGAATTATGGTGCACAGGATTGGAACACAGACAAGCTTTTCAGACTCAACCGTACGGTGTTTAATAAGGTTTATACACACACCCGCTTCCAGTACGTAAAATGCCTGGTGGCGTAAAACAAACAGTACAACAATACAACTTGGCCCGTCGAACAGGCCCCTGTCTTGTATTAAGATGCCTAAAATCACACTGTGTTGCTATACAGGTATAACATGGACTTGTCCCACAAACCCCGGAACATTACACTATATAATACACACAGAACCTCCCCACTAAGCCCCTCCGGATTGGTTGGGACTCACAACACCCCCTCACACAGTACCGGTGGTCTTAAGGATGCGTGGGCTTGGACAATGCTCACCCCGATTGTCCGTTTTCTTGCTCGCTGCTTCCCTGTGTAGCACATGTTTCCTGGTTCTGTATCGTCGATGCAGTTTCCAAGTCCCAGTTTCGAGGTTCGTTCCTACAGTCGAAGAACAAGGCGAGGCTCTTGTCGCTCGTGGTGGTTTCTTCTCTCCATCTCAGATGGAGTGCTCGGTTCTTGGTTCAGAGATGAGGGCACGCGAAGGCGAGAGCAAGCGAGAGAGAGCGAGAATGGCCAAAGCTGCCTTCTCTTATACCCTAAAAGTTCATTGAGGTCTGTGTATTGCAGTGATGTCTTATTAATCACCCTTCTTTGTCTGGTTTCCCGCCTTTTGGAGCTATCCCATCTAGGTGCTAGTGTTAATGGCAGATGATGGGCCGCACTTTTTACCCGATCCCAGGTTAAGTGGTTTCCCATTAGTTTCCAATGACCCCCCTTTGTCCGGTTCCCGCCTTTCAGGGCTATCTCATCTAGGTGCTGGTGTTAATGGCAGATGATGGGCCGCACTTCTCACCCGATCCTGGGTTAAGTGGCTTCCCATTAATTTATAATGGCCCTCCATCTTCTGCCCGTTAGCGTATGAATCACTTACCCGGGCCCATTGTTTCCCAGAGAACTCTGTCTGCTCAGACATTCTCCTGTAATCAGTTTGTAGGCCTGGCTGGAATCTCCTGTCCATCACGAACACATGGGCCCCTCCCATCTTCTCCAAACAGGCTGCTGGTCAATCAACAGTAACAATCATACAAAATGTCTGATACAAAAAATCCTTGGGGCCTGCGCTGATGCTTACAGGGCGGAAGTCAATTTCAGGTCCAGGGCACTACTCGGGCAATGCGCACGGCGATGATCTACCCAATTTGGCCCCCAAAGTCTCCCATTATAACTTCTCTGTTTTTGCAACAAGCAATAGGGGAGCCTCTAAGGTACCTGCTAAGTTAGGAGTTTTGACAAGTTGGCAGAGGGAGCCCCCAGGAAAGAACTGATAAGTGTGCTTTGCTGCCCCTTTTATCTAGGTCCTTCTGGGGACTCCTGACATATTTATGGCAGGATGACAGGGGTAGGCAGGATTTTTGGAACCATATTCTCAAAGTCAGAAGGGGAGGCTAGATTCTGTACTGACTACATACAACTGAATAAGGTTAAAGATAAATGCTTAATGGATGATTCTTTAGATTTTCTATCAAAAGCCAAGTATTGACCTGGCTTCTGAATGGCAAGTTGCTATACATGCTGACAGTAGACCAAAACAGCATTTCACTTTGCTACAAATCAAGGTATGGCTATTTGGGCTGTTCAGTGTCCAGACTATAGTCTAGTACCTTGGCCCAGAAATTCGGGTCGGAGGCTTCCCGCGGGTGCAAGCGCCCGTCCTGCACTTACCTAGCGCGCCGGCCATTGAGCTGTGGGCCTGCGAGGGATTCCGATCCTGGGCTTCCTCCAACTGCCGGCGCGCAGTGCTTGCATGTCCCAGGGGCGCAGTTAGTTCGATGCGTCCCCTGGGATCACGTGGGCCATGGAGAACCAATGGTAGCAGGGAATGCTTCATTCATAAGTTTGACAGGAAGAGCTGTCAAACCTATCAATACTATAAGCCCCAAAAATCACTAAAACTTCAAATAAATTTTAAAAAAAACATCACATTTTTAAAATAACTATAAATTACATGAAATAACTATTTTAAACAATAATTTAAATTTTTGAAAAAATGAATTACATTTTCTAACGGGGCTAAAAATAAACTTACCTTTCTTTAAAGTATTTAAAAATAATAAACCTGTGGAAAAAATGTTTTAATTTTAATTAATTCACCACTTACCTTGTTAAAAGCAGGCCTTGCGCCTGCTTTTTTAAAGCGTAACTCCTGGAGACTTACCCTCCTGGAAAAACCTGGAAAAAAAATGTAAGTTCGATGCGCACGCGCCACCTCTCCAGTGCACGCGTTCCACCTCTCAGCCCCTTCTTTCAGGTGTGGAGATGCCGGAGTTGGACTGGGGTGAACAAATGTAAGAAGTCACACAACACCAGGTTATAGTCCAACAGCTTTATTTGAAATCACAAGCTTTCGGAGCGCTGCTCCTTCTTCAGGTGAAGTGGAGAAATGCATAAAGACACAGCTTATATAGTCAGAGAATCATGTCAGATGTTTACAGGTAACCTTTCCAACTGCCATTTATCACACCTCGGCAGAGAGATATTCACAGCAGTCAAAGGTGTGAATGGTGTCCAAACAGGTCAGTCAGGGAAACATTACATCAAAGAACAATGAGGTGGGGTCACAAGGGGTCAAATATTGCAGATGCTGGGGTCTGTATGAAAAACAAAAAAACAGACAAAAAACATTTTTTTTGGCTGGAAATCACAGCAGGTCCGGCCGCATCTGTGTAGAGAGAACAAGCCAATGTCGACTCGAGTCTGGATGACCCTGCATCAGGTGGGGTTACATGTAGCGTGACATGAACCCAAGATCTCGGTTGAGGCCGTCCTCATGGGTGCGGAACTTGGCTATCAGTTTCTGCTCGACGATTTTGCGTTGTCGTGTGTCTCGAAGGCCACCTTGGAGAATGCTTACCCGAAGATCGGAGGCTGAATGTCCTTGACTGCTGAAGTGTTCCCCGACTGGGAGGGAACACTCCTGCCTGGTGATTGTTGCGCGGTGTCCGTTCATCCGTTGTCGCAGTGTCTGCATGGTCTCGCCGATGTACCATGCTCCGGGGCATCCTTTCCTGCAACGTATGAGGTAGACAACGTTGGCCGAGTCACATGAGTATGTACCATGTACCTGGTGGGTGGTGTCCTCACGTGTGATGATGGTATCTGTGTTGATGATCTGGCATATCTTGCAGAGGTTGCTGTGGCAGGGTTGTGTGGTGTCGTGGTCGCTGTTCTCCTGAAAGCTGGGTAATTTGCTGCGAACGATGGTCTGTTTGAGGTTAGGCGGCTGTTTGAAAGCGAGTAGTGGAGGCGTGGGGATGGCCTTAGCGAGGTGTTCGTCGTCATCGATGACATGTTGAAGGCTGCGAAGAACATGGCGTAGTTTCTCCGCTCCGGGGAAGTACTGGACGACGAAGGGTACTCTGTTGGCTGTGTCCCGTGTTTATCTTCTGAGGAGGTCTATGCGATTTTTCGCTGTGGCCCGTCGGAACTGT
This sequence comes from Somniosus microcephalus, assembly GCF_052327205.1. Taxonomy (NCBI): domain Eukaryota; kingdom Metazoa; phylum Chordata; class Chondrichthyes; order Squaliformes; family Somniosidae; genus Somniosus; species Somniosus microcephalus. The sequence continues at coordinate 109,843,636 of NC_140993.1, forward strand.
CGATCGACAAGTCAAGCGTCATATCCCGTTCTTACAAGGGCGTCTTTCAGTGTCTGTAGGTGTCCATCGCGTTCCTCCTCGTCTGAGCAGATCCTGTGTATTCGCAGGGCTTGTCCATAGGGGATGGCTTCTTTAACGTGGTTAGGGTGGAAGCTGGAGAAGTGAAGCATTGTGAGGTTGTCCGTGGGCTTGCGGTAGAGTGAAGTGCTGAGGTGTCCGTCTTTGATGGAGATTCGTGTGTCCAGGAATGAGACTGATTCTGAGGAGTAGTCCATGGTGAGTTTGATGGTGGGATGGAACTTGTTGATGTTATCGTGTAGTCTTTTCAGTGATTCTTCGCCGTGGGTCCATAGGAAGAAAATGTCGTTGATGTATCTGGTGTATAGCGTTGGTTGGAGATCCTGTGCAGCGAAGAAGTCTTGCTCGAACTTGTGCATGAAGATGTTTGCGTATTGGGGTGCGAATTTGGTCCCCATGGCTGTTCCGTGTGTTTGGGTAAAGAACTGGTTGTCGAAGGTGAAGACATTGTGGTCAAGGATGAAGTGGATGAGTTGTAGGATGGCGTCTGGAGATTGGCTGTTGTTGGTGTTGAGTACTGAGGCTGTCGCAGCGATGCCGTCATCGTGGGGGATACTGGTGTAGAGTGCCGAGACGTCCATCGTGGCGAGGAGTGTTCCTGGTTCAACTGGTCCGTGGGTGCTGAGCTTCTGTAAGAAGTCTGTAGTGTCGCGACAGAAGCTGGGGGTTCCCTGTATGATGGGTTTCAGGATGCCCTCGACATATCCAGAGAGGTTCTCACACAGGGTTCCATTGCCTGATGCGATAGGACGTCCAGGTGTGTTGGCTTTGTGTATCTTTGGGAGGCAGTAGAAGTCTCCCACGCGGGGAGTGCGTGGGATGAGAGCATGTAGGATGCTTTGAAGGTCTGGATCGAAGGTTTTGATCAGTCTGTTGAGTTGGCGGGTGTGTTCTTTGGTCGGATCTGCGGGTAACTGTCTGTAGTGTTCCTGGTTGTCCAGTTGTCGGTATACTTCTTTGCAATAGTCCGTTCTGTTCTGTATGACGATGGCACCTCCTTTGTCTGCTGGTTTGATGACGATGTTGTGGTTGGTCTTGAGAGTGTGGATGGCGTTGCGTTGTGCTCGGGTGACATTCTGGACTGCCTTGTGAGTGCGGCTGATGAATCTGGCGTTGATGCATCTCCTGACAGCTTGAGCATACATGTCAAGCTTAGGGCAGCGACCCTCCGGAGGGGTCCAATTTGACTCTTTCTTCTTCGGTTGCTGCACTGCGGATCCCTCTGTCTGCTGTTCCGGATCATTGATTGTCTCATTGGGTTCGCTGCTGACATCTTGGGATTTGTGGAAGAATTCCCAGAGCCTCATTCTCCTGATGAATTCCTCTGTGTCTGCCGCGAGACCGATGGGGTCCATTTTGGTGGTGGGGCAGAAATTGAGCCCTCGGCTGAGAACTTCAATTTCGTCTGGTTGTAGGGTGTGGTCGGAGAGGTTGACGATGGATTTCCCTGTGGTTTCAACCGTGGTACCGGGGGAGGCTTGGTTGCTGCTGCTGGTGATGCCAAGTTTCTCAAGCTTCCTGTTCTTGGTGTGCATGTAGGTAGCGTAGTTCCGTTGCCTTGTTTGTTTGGCGGTGTCTCGTAGCTGGTCTGCTGCGTCCTGAGCACAGGCTGAGAACATGGACTCCATCTTTCAGGGGAACGGAAGTGCCGGTTTCCCGCGCATGCGCAGTGCATGCACAAAACCAGCACTTCCATTGGGCCTACGGGTGAGTACCCCATGCGTACTCACCCGTGGAGACCCGAATTTCTGGGCCCTTGTGAATAGTGTGCTAGCTGGTCTGATTTCCAAATGTGGTGCACTGTACCTGGACAATATTATTGTGCATTATGCCTTACACTGGACCACCTGAAGGAACTGCGGCAAGTGTTTACTTGGCTGGTGGTTAGTTAATTGGTCTACCATTAGTTGTAATCTATCTATCTATCTATCTATCTATCTATCTATCTATCTATCTATCTATCTGTCTATCTATCTATCTATCTATCTATCTATCTATCTATGTTATATATATATATAAAGCGGTTGATCTGTCTGTCTGTCATTCCGTCTGTCTGTCTGTATTGAATAAACTCGAAAGTTATACAACGTACCTACACGTGTGTTACATCGAAAGAAAGCTTACGATTCCAGAACCGTCATAAGCGTATTTACGTTTCGGCCAGACAAAAATTACGCCCGCGGTATCCAAAAAACGTTCAACATTCCGCTCATTATCCGCTCATTAGCATCGAGTGACGTCGAGGTCGACCAATTGTACGGTCGAGCGACCCGACGGTCGACCAATCGCTACGTGGTGGGAGCAGGTTCCTGGCGCTTGCGGGCGAGCCCTCCTAGAGTCGAGTGACGGGACAATTGACCAATCCTATGCTTCGGTGACCTGACGGTCGACCAATCAGTGCGTGTGTGGGCGGGCCTTATCGTTCTGAACCGAGGTGAGTCACCGCCACCTTGATTCCAAACTTTTCATTTCTTTTTCCCGCTTTCTGCGTGTTTCTATTCAAATCTACATTTCCAGCAAAAAAAAAGTTGCTTTTAAAACACAAATTGTTTTTTAAAAAAGTTAATTAATTTGTAAATCTTTTCTGTAACATCTAGAATTTTCCTACCTTTAACCGTTTCTCCAGGCCTCTAAGCCTGGGCCTCTGTTGCCCAGCCACACCTGAGCTAGGCACCTCCCGTCGCGCTGAACTAGCGGCTCGCGATTTCTGCCATCTTTGTGAAGGCTGGAGGGGGCGGGCCTGAGCCGAGCGTCGCCACCGCCGCCATGTTAGTAAAGGCGGGTGGGGCAGGAGTCAGTGCGCACGACTTGAGTCCGTCCGGGCCTCACGCGGTAGGTTGCGCGGCGGCGTCTCTCTCTAAGCTCTTGAAGCCGGCACGGGCGGGGGGGCGGGGCTCGGGAGATTGGGCCTCCGGAGATCGGGGGGGGGGCGAGCCTCGGGAGATCGGGGGGTGGCGGGGCTCGGGAGATCGGGCCTCGGGTGATCGGCGCTCGGGAGATCGGGGGGCGGGGCGCGGGGCTCGGGAGATCGGGCCTCGTGAGATCTGGCCTCGGGAGGGCGGGGCTCGGGACATCGGGGGGCGGGGCTCGGGGACTCCCCCCCCTCTCCCCCTCCTCCCCCCCCTCCGCCCCTCTCCCCTCCCCTCCCCCTCCCCACCCCCATCCCCCCGTCCCCACCACCAACGCCTCCCCCCCTCCACCCCTCCTCCCCCTCCCCTGCCCCCCTCCCCCTCCCCCTCCCCTCCCCATCCGCCCCTCCTCCCGCTCCCCCTCCCCCACAACCTCCCCCTCCCCACCCCTCCGCTCACCCCTCCCCTCCCCTCCCCCTCCCCTCCCCCTCCCCTCCCCCTCCCCTCATCCCCCCTCCCCTCCCCCTCCCCTCCTACCCTCTCCTCCCCTCCCCCCCTCCTCTCCACTCCCCCGCTCCCCCCTCTCCTCCCCCCTCTCCTCCCCTCCCCCCTCCCCTTCCCCCTCCCCTCCCCTCCTCCCCTCCCCCCTCCCCCCCTCTTCCCCCCTCTCCCCTTCCCCCACCTCTTCCCCCCTCTCCCCCCCTTCCCCCCCTCTTCCCCCCAGTCGCTCGCTCTCTTCCCCCCAGTCGCTCTCTCTCTTCCCCCAGTCGCTATCTCTCTTCCCCCCAGTCGCTCTCTCTCTTCCCCCCAGTCGCGCTCTCTCTTCCCCCCAGTCGCTCTCTCTCTCTCTTCCAATAACAACATGCCCTCGAAAAAGCCTCGGCACTGCGATCATCGCCATCTTTGCGGGGGGCGGGGCTCGGGAGATCGGGCCTTGTGAGATCGGGCCTCGGGAGGGCGGGGCTCAGGACATCGGGGGCGGGGACTCCCCCCTCCCCCCTCTCCCCTCCCCTCCCCTACCCCCTCCCTCCCCTCCCCCTCCTCCCCTCCCCTCTGCACTTTCCCTCCTCCCCCCTCCCCTCCCCCGCTCCTCCTCTCCCCCTCCCCCCTCCCCCCTCCCCCTCCCCCTCCTCTCCCTCCCCCCTCCCCCTCCTCCCCCTCCCCCCCAGCCCCCCCTCCCCATCCCACCTCCCCCCTCCCGTCCTCCCCTTCCCCCCTCCACCCCCTCCCCCTCCCCCCGCCCTCTCCCCCTCCCCCTCCCCTCCCCCCTCCCCCCCTCCCTCCCCTCCCCTCCCCCTCCCCTCCCTCCCTCCCCTCCCCCTCCCCTCCCTCCCTCCCCTCCCCTCCCCCCTCCCCTCCCCCTCCCCCTCTTCCCCCCTCCCCCCTCCTCCCCCCTCCCCCCCTCCCCTCCACCTCTCCCCTCCCCTCCCCCCTCCCCTCCTCCCCTCCCCCTCCACTCCTCCCCTCCCCTTCCCCCCCTCTTCCCCCTCCCCCTCCCCCCCTCTTCCCCCCTTCCCCCCTCTTCCCCCCAGTCGCTCTCTCTCTTCCCCCCAGTCGCTCTCTCTCTTCCCCCCTGTCGCTCTCTCTCTTCCCCCCAGTCGCTCTCTCTTTCTCTTCCAACAACAACATGCCCTCAAAAGACCCTCGGCACTGCCGGGCACTTCAGCTAGTATATAATAAAAGGATCATGGTGTCTGTCTGTGTGTCTGTCTGTCTGTCTGTGTGTATGTTATGTCCGGGCATCACTCAAAAGTTATAGAGCGTACCTACACATATGTTATATCAAAAGAAAGCTTATGATTAGGGGAGTGTCATAGGTGTATTTACTTTTTGGTCAGACAAGAATTATTCAGACACTATACAAAAAACTTTCAAAAAACGGACAAAATCCGCTCATTAGCCATTGACCAATCCTACTGCTCATTATCGTTGAGTGACATGATGGTTGACCAAACCTACGGGGGCACGGGGGGGCGTTTCATGGTATTTGTGGGCAGGGCCTAATCCTTCAAACTGCTGAGCGGGAGCTGAGCTGAGGTGAGTGGCGGCCATTAAAGACCGGCCGGGCCTGAAGCTAAAAAAATGGTAATGGAGGTGAGGAAATTGTTGATTCATTAGTATTGATTCAAGAATTTCTCTCTCTCTCTCTCTCTCTCTCCTGAAGTGGGAGCTCAGCTGAGGTGAGTCGCGGCCCAAGAGCCTGGCCGGGCCTGAAGCGCTAGGCCACGCATGGTCACCGCGGCCTGCCTCTAAGTCCTTCCCCCACTCTCTCTCTCTTGCTCCTTCCCCCTCTCTCTCTCTCTCTCCTTCCCCCCCTCTCTATCTCTCTCTCTCTCTCCTTCCCCCCCCTCTCTCTCTCCCGAAGCGGGTGCTCAGCTGAGGTAAGTCACGGCCCGAGAGCGCGGCGGGGCCTGAGGCACTATGCCGCGCGCGGGGGCTCGGGCTCAGCTGATCGGGCGCTCATCAGGGGTCGGCCCGCAACACATCGACCAGCAGAGCGGCGGCTCTCTCTCTCCTTCCCCCCCTCTCTCTCTCTCTCTCCTTCCCCCTCTCTCTCTCCCCTTCCCCCCCTCTCTCTCTCCTTCCCCCTCTCTCTCTCTCTCTCCTTCCCTCTCTCTCTCTCTCCTACCCCCCTCCCTCTCTCTCCTTCCCCCCTCTCTCCTTCCCCATCTCTCTCTCTCTCTCTCCTACCCCCCTCTCTCTCTCTCTCCATCCCCCCTCTCTCTCTCTCTCTCTCTCCTTCCCTCTCTCTCTCTCTCTTCTTCCCTCTCTCTCTCTCTCCTTCCCTCTCCCTCTCTCCTTCCCTCTCTCTCTCTGTCTCTCTCTCCTGCCCTCTCTCTCTCTATCTTTCTCTCCTTCCCTCTCTCTCTGTCTCTCCCCCTCTCTCTCTCCCCCTCTCTGTCCTTCCCTCTCTCTCTCTCTCCTTCCCTCTCTCTCTCCTTCCCTCTCTCTCTGTCTCTCTCTCCATCCCTCTCTCTCTCTCTCTCCTTCCTGCTCTCTCTCTCTCCTTCCCTCTCTCCCTCTCCTTCCCTCTCTCTCTCTGTCTCCTTCCCTCTCTCTCTCCTTCCCTCTCTCTCTCTCTCCTTCCCTCTCTCCCTCTCTCCTGTTATGTTCATTAATAACTAGTCGTTTTTATTAAGAACAGCTAGCTTTTGCTAGACACTTTATTGAGCACATGTGGACTAGGTACAGTGTCTGTAGAGGCCTCCATCTTGACTGCTGCCTTGTGGGTAGCCTAGTGCATCCTGGGTAGCCCACTCTTATATATATACAGCACCACCTAGTGTACCATTCCAGAATGACAGGTTACTGATCATTACATCCCCCTTTCTTTGAGGTTAAACAAAATCAGTATCAATCAATATCAATCAATAACAACATAAACATCTTCAACAGTCAATACATTTTCAATATAGTTTTCTTTGTACTCAAAGATTAAGTCTATCAGGCTTTTTTACTTCACGTGTGGATCTTCTCAGCACAGGTAAGTCTGATGTGTTTTCATGAGAGCCTGTATGTGTATTTGTGTTAGATTGTTCTGGTGGTGAGTGACAAGATTCAGTTGGGGCATTGTCATCGATTTGCTCTTCGATAGTCTCTTGTGTTTTTAGGAGGGAACGGCGGTTCCTCCTGAGAATCTGTCCTTCCTCAGTTCTAACAGTGTATGACCTTGGTCCTACTTCCTCCAGAACTGTAGCTTTCCTGTTCGATGCATCTGGATCCTCAATCCTGACAACATCATCCCTTGTCAATGGTTTCAGAGTTTTGGATGACTTGTCATAGTATGATTTCTGTTTCAGCTTTAACAGTTGAAGTCTCTATGTCAGTTCCTTACTCTGCTTTTCTTTTGCACAGCAGGGTAGCGTGGTACACAACTTGCGACCCATTAGGAGTTCAGCAGGTGATGAACCAGAGTCTAAAGGTGAGGCTCGGTAGCTCAGCAGGGCGAGATAAGGATCAGACTTGCTTTCTGTCGCTTTCTTCAGTAGCTGCTTGAGAACTTGAACACATTTCTCTGCCATACCATTCGACTGAGCATACAAAGGACTGGATGTGATGTGTTGAAAGTCATAATGTGCTGCAAACTGTTGCCACTCCTTACAGTTGAAGCACGGACCATTGTCACTAACGGATATCCTGGGAATTCCATGTCTGGCGAAGATGGATTTCACATGCATTATGACACTGCTTGCTGTGGTGCTTGAGAGCAGCGCCATCTCAGGATAGTTAGAATAGTAGTCAATCACTATGAGATAGTCTTTACCATTTAAATAAAAAAGGTCCATACCAGCCTTTTGCCATGGTGCTGTTGGTATGTCAGCTACTATAATTGGTTCCTTTGCTTGTTTGTTTTGGTGTTTCTGACATGTCTCACATTTGCCTATCATGTTCTCAATGTCCTTATTTATGCCAGGCCAATAAACAATGTCTCTTGCTCTCTTTTTGCATTTTTCAATTCCGAGGTGTCCCTCATGAATCCTTTTGAGCATGTCTTGACGTAGAGCCTGTGGAATGACTATTCTGTTCTGTTTTAGTAATAGTCCACTTGCGACACTCAATTCTGACCTTATGTGAAAATATTTTGGACAGGAACCTTTTGGCCAACCATGATGAATGTTCTCTATTACTGTTTGTAATACTGTATCTTTTACTGTTTCTTCTGCTATTTGCTTTGATTTTGTGTCTGACACGGGCAGCGCAGCAGTGACCATACTCACATGAACATCCATGTCTTCTTCAGTAGAGTGCCCATATTTCTTCCCCTTGTAGGACACAGCACCGACAGCAGCACTTACTGCAATCGCATCATCATTAATTTCACTGAAAGTCTTGGCATGCTTTTGAGCTAGCTCACTAGCTTGGCATATTTTCACAGCAATTTCCAATGTTAGTTCGGTTTCTCTCAACAGACGTTCCCTGACTTTTTTTATCATGAATACCAAACACAATCTGGTCACGAATCATGGATGCTTTCAGCTCAGAGAAATTACATGTCTGTGCTTTCAGTTTCAGATCAGTCAAAAAGCTATCAAAAGTCTCATTTTGCTGCTGTGTCCGAGAACAGGAGATGTACCTCTCATAGGTTTCATTCTTTTTGGGAGAACAATGTGTATCAAACTTCTTTAGCATATCGTCTAATTTTTCTCTGTTCTCCTCTGGATTAAATAGAAATGTATTAAATACCTCTATCGCCTGTGGGCCTGCAACCATGAGCAGCAATGCTATTTTCCTTGCATCTGGCTTCGTACTGTACCCGATGGCAGCAATGTAGAGTTCAAATTGTTGTTTAAAAGTCTGCCAATTGTAGTCGACATTTCCTGTGAGTTTCAAACGCTCTAGTGGCTTCAAATTCTCCATGTCGCATTGCACAATATTCAGCAGATCTTACCAATCCTGGTACCCTGTTATGTTCATTAATAACTAGTCATTTTTATTAAGAACAGCTAGCTTTTGCTAGACACTTTATTGAACACATGTGGACTAGGTACAGTATCTGTAGAGGCCTCCATCTTGACTGCTGCCTTGTGGGTAGCCTAGTGCATCCTGGGTAGCCCACTCTTATATACATACAGCACCACCTAGTGTACCATTCCAGAATGACAGGTTACTGATCATTACACCTCCTTCCCTCTCTCTCTCTCTCCTTCCCTCTCTCTCTCTGTCTCTCTCTCTCTCCTTCCCTCTCTCTCTCTCACTCTCCTTCCCCCTTTCTCTCTCTCTCCTTCCCCCTTTCTCTCTCTCTCCTCCCCCCTCTCTCTTTCCCCCTCTCTCTCTCCTTCCCCCTCTCTCTTTCTCTCTCTCTCTCTCTCTCTCTCTCTCTGTCTCTCTCTCTCCTGCCCTCTCTCTCTCTGTCTTTCTCTCCTTCCCTCTCTCTCTCTCTCTCTTTCTCTCCTTCCCTCTCTCTCTCTCTCTCCTTCCCTCTCTCTCTCTCCTTCCCTCTCTCCCTCTCTCCTTCCCTCTCTCTCTCTCTCTCTCCTTCCCTCTCTCTCTCTCTCTCTCTCTCCTTCCCTCTCTCTCTCCTTCCCTCTCTCTCTCTGTCTCCTTCCCTCTCTCTCTCTGTCTCCTTCCCTCTCTGTCTCCTTCCTTCTCTCTCTCTCCTTCCTTCTCTCTCTCTCCTTCCCTCTCTCTCTCTCTCTCCTTCCCCCTCTCTCTCTCTCCTTCCCTCTCTGTCTCTCTCTCTCTCTCTCTCCTTCCCTCGCTCTCTCTCTCTCTCTCTCCTTCCCCCTTTCTCTCTCTCGCCTTCCCCCTCTCTCTTTCCCTCTCTCTCTCTCTCCTTCCCACACAGACAGACAGACAGACAAACTCATTTATATATATCCTCCCCCCGTCTCTCTCTCTCTCTCTTCCCCCAGTCCCTCTCTCCCCCATGTCTCTCTCTCTCTCTCTCCTTCCCCTCTCTCTCTCGCTCCCTCCCTCTCTCTCTCTCCTTCCCCCTTTCTCTCTCTCTCCTTCCCCCTCTCTCTTTCCCTCTCTCTCTCGCCTTCCCACACAGACAGACAAACTCATTTATATATATAAAAATTATTTCTACTTTTTTCATAACAACATGCCCTCAAAAAACCCTCGGCACTGCCGGGCACTCCAGCTAGTTGCTTATATAGCAGTAGTGGGAAATCCTCTTCCTGCAATGATGTCCTAATACTGCGGTCTATCTAAGGCCAGTGGTAATTTTTTTGTTACACGATGGGAAAAAGAATAATTTTACAACTTTATGAAATAAGGCCAGTGGTATAACAGGAAGACAAGATTTTTCACAAAGAAATTGTGAACTGAAGATTATAAGAAAGTTAGCAGCAGGAGAAGGTCATTTGGCCTATTGACTTTGTTATCTCCACAGTCCATATAAAATTTGGCTCATCATGGAGTAATTACAACTTACCTCGGAGGGAGCAACTCACCACAAAATAGAAGACAAGGGGGTAAAAATTCAGTTGCTTTGCGCCTCCCATTAGCGGCAACATTTTTAACCCAAGGTTCAATGAACTATGAAATTGACGTCCAACTTCCAAGTGTAATTTAGAAAAAAATTCAAAATATTATTCCAACTGTACAACCTATATTTCGTACTTTGACCAGTTGCATTGTACAGGTGGTCTTAACCAGTCACAAAAGTGCATGAACTCCCATTGTGGTCCAGAGTGTTTGCTGATCTGTAGATATCTTCATTAATCTATTCTTAAGCATAAATTTACTGTCTTTTTAAAAAATAATTAATCAACACAGCAATAATTACTTTGGCTGGGAGTCAGTTCCACATATGCACTGATCTGAGAGAAAAAAACATATTTTAAACTGTAGTCTTGCTTGAGGCATACTAATTTTGTATTCACTTCCTCTATGCTTGAAAATGATATGTTTGTATGCAGAATAATAGATAGCTAGAAGAGATTACAAAGTAATACACATTTCATCATAAAAACACTATGTAAGGAAAGGGTTCTTTTTGTAGTAATTTCTTTATATTAACTTCTAGCTTTGGCCCTGTTAAGTGAGTTTCAATGTTCAACTAGTCAGTAGGAATTAAAAGTTACCAGACAGAGACGTTTAGCTGATAAGGATTGAGCTACAAGTTTCCTTTGTCCTAGTCCCATAGATCTCTCAGCTGTCCTCCCAGGCTGTATCCTCCAAAGCCGCATCTGCACTAAGAATGTGGTCAAGTGATAACATCGCCTGTAGGGGAGCTTTTGTTCATTAATCTCTCTGTAACTGTCACCTGTTGAATCATTTGATTGACAGTTTAGTCAAGGTGTAGTTAGAACCAAATTTGGGGAGTTATTCTGGTTAAATTGCAGTTATCAATGAGGGAGAACAGTTCATTGAATGAGGTAATGCTATGCAACATGTGGGTTCTCACAAAGCAGAGTTGGAAAAAAGGTATAAAAAAGAGCGTGTTAGGAGAGATACCTCAGAATTCGATGAGGCCTGTTCAGCTGCGAACCCCTCGAACTTGAGAGCGGTTACATGTGAATTCTCTGGAAACTCGCAAAGTATTGCCGTAAGTATACTCTTAAATGTATGTGTAATTATTATCAAGAATAGTTATCACTGTATGCTTAATACTCCATGAATATCAACAATAAATGCTTTTGAACCCTATTATTTTGAGGAGTAACTTATAAACTTATAAGTAAAAATATTCTTCCTCGAACAACTATATTCCGAGTTGAATGATTGAATGTTAACAGTTTTGCTGAAGTGGAGAAAATAGTAAGTTCAAAGTTCAGTTACAGCCTTAAAATGTAACCCTTAGGCTTCTTTTAATATCTGTCAACTACCATCAAGATTTTGTGGAAATACATTAAACATGCATGTGTTATGATGCCTCGTGACTTAATTATTACTTGGTTTGTATAGATTAGAACCAAACTCTCGTTCACTTCAGTAACTCTCGAGCAATGCTTCACTTCCTTTACTATCTACAGCAATGTACACATTCACATGCAAGTAAAATACTATTATCTGAAAAATTCTTCTGTTTTTGGCGCCGCTTGAGTACATTTGCAAAGATTCAACGGCTTGCTTCCTTAATCCCCTTTTCTCTGTAGGATGATGTTAGGCAAAGGTATTCCACGCTGGCTAAGAGTGAAGTGCTATGCCTTAAAAATATTAGTTTTCATTTCTAATCATCTAAACACTGAATAAATACTGGGATTTGTATTTCATTGAGTCCATTATAAAATATGTAATAGCATAGCACTTGGAAAACAGTGACAGGATCGGACAAAGTCAACATGGATTTACAAAAGGTAAATCATGCTTGACTAATCTACTGGAATATTTTGCGGATGTAACTGGTAGAATAGATAAGGGAGAACCAGTGGATGTGGTGTATTTGGACTTTCAGAAGGTATTAAAAAGGTCCCGCATAAGAGATTAATGTGTAAAGTTAAGGCACATGGGATTGGGGGCAATGTACTGACTTGGATAGAGAACTGGTTGGCAGACAGGAAGCACAGAGTTGGAATAAACAGGTCTTTTTCCGAGTGGCAGGCAGTGACTAGTGGGGTACCGCAGGGATCGGTCCTAGGACCCCAGCTATTCACAATATATATTAATGATCTAGACGAGGGACCTAGAACTAATATCTCCAAGTATGCAGATGACACAAAGCTGGGTGGGCGTGTGTGCTGTGAGGAGGATGCCGAGAAACTCCAGTATGATTTGGACAGGTTGGGTGATTGGGCAGATGCATGGCAGATGCAGTATAATGTGGATAAATGCGAGGTTATCCACTTCGGTGGCAAAAACAGGAAGGCAGATTATTATCTGAATGGCAATAGATTGGGAGAAGGGGAAGTGCAACGAGACCTGGGTGTCCTTGTGCACCAGTCGCTGAAGGTAAGCATGCAGGTGCAGCAAGCGGTTAAGAAGGCAAATGGTATGTTGGCCTTCGTAGCGAGAGGGTTCGAGTACAGGAACAAGGATGTCTTGCTGCAGTTGTACAGGGCCTTGGTGAGACCACACCTTGAGTACTGTGTGCAGTTTTGGTCGCCTTATCTGAGGAAGGATGCTCTTGCCATGGAGGGAGTGCAGCGAATATTCACCAGACTGATACCTGGGATAGCAGGAATGACATATGAGGAGAGATTGGGTCGATTGGGCTTATACTTGCTGGAGTTTAGAAGAATGAGAGGGGATCTCATTGAAACTTATAAAATTCTAACATGACTAGACAGGCTAGATGCAGGAAGGATGTTCTCGATGGTGGGGGAGTCCAGAACCAAGGGTCACAGTCTAAGGAGAAGGGGTAAGCCATTTAAGACAGAGATGAGGAGGAATTTCTTCACCCAGAGAGTGGTGAACCTGTGGAATTCTCTACCGCAGAAGGCAGTTGAGGCCAATTCATTAAATATATTCAAGAAGGAGTTAGATATATTTCTTAAGGCTAAAGGGATCAAGGGATATGGGGAGAAGGCAGGGGCAGGGTACTGAATTTGGATGATCAGCCATGATCTCATTGAATGGCGGAGTAGGCTCGAGGGGCCGAATGGCCTACTCCTGCTCCTATCTTCTATGTTTCTATGTTTCATCTTCTTGCTTTCATAATGTGTATTCCTGGAGAACTGCTCACTAGTGTTTGAATGCAATTACAAATCTTTACTAATGAAGGCCACAGTAGTACATACTGTTAAGCAACTCTGGGCTTATTATCTAAAATAAAGACAAATCTAACTTGCCTAATAAAAATGAGAGGTATGAAAATCTCAGTTAGACCTATTACAGATTTTAGACTGAAAACAGCCTGGGCAAATCAAATTAACCAAGTATTTTAAATCCATTCAATTTTACATGTGTTTATTTGTGTGTGCATTTGTGTGTGTGTGTGCATGTGTGTCCATTTGTACATATGCATGTGTGTGCATGTGTGTCTGTGTGTGCAGATATATCTGTGTGTGCATGTGTCTATTTGTGCATGTGTGTTTGTGTGTGCATGTGTGTCCATTTGTACATGTGTGTCTATTTGTGCATGTATGTCTGTGTGTGCAGATGTGTCCATTTGTGCGTGTGTCTGTGTGTGCGTGGGTCCATTCATGCATGTGTATCTGTGTGTGCATTTGTGTCTGTGTGTGTATGTGTGTCCATGTGTACATGTGTGTCTGTGTGTACATGTGTGTGCAGATATGTCTGTGTGTGTCCATTTATTCATGTGTGTCTGTGTGTGCATGTGTGTCCATTTGTACACGTGTCTCTGTGTGTGCATGTGTGTCTGTGTGTGCATGTGTTTCTCTGCGTGTATGTGTGCCTATGCACCTAGCTGGAGTTTGTATATTGTGATTTTACATAAAATTTAAAAGGTGAATGACAGGTAGGGAATGAAATTAAATGAACAAATTAATTTTTTTCTGTAATTGTCAGGTCTGCACGAATATAATCATAAAAGATGAAATTTATGTTGATTACAAATCAACACACACTAAATAATTTTAATATTTATAATTGTTTTTAAACTAAATAAGTATCCCACTGACAGCATTAGGTGGAGATTGAAAATGTCTTTCCAAGTAATGGAAGATCAAGGCATTTTGAACATTTTAGGTAGATTCACGGTGGCATAGTGGTTAGCACTGTTGCCTCACAGCGCCAGGGACCCGGGTTCGAATCCGGCTCGGGTGACTGTCTGTGTGGAGTTTGCACATTCTCCCCGTGTTTGCGTGGGTTTCCTCCGGGTGCTCCGGTTTCCTCCCACAGTCCAAAAGATGTGCGGGTTAGGTTGATTGGCTATGATAAATTGAACCTTAGTGTTAGGGGGATTAAATACGTGGGGTTACGGGGATCGGGTGGGATATGTGTCGGTGCAGGCTCGATGGGCCGAAATGGCCTCTATCTGCACTGTGGGGTTTCTGTGATTCTGTGATTCTACAGCCTTGAAAAGTAACCCAAGGGAATTTACAGAACACTGTACTAAACAAGGTGGCCTAGAAATTCAGTCTGGACACTTTTGGGGCACTAAAGTCGGGCGCTCGCTAAAGTTAGCGCCCGCCGGAAAGTGTAGGCCACATCGCCGAAATTCAGTAGAGTTGGCCCTAAGTTTGGCCGAGCGCTGAAACTGGCGTTGAAATGCTGTGTTCCAGCGCTAAGCCGGCGATGCGGCCTAATAACGCCGAAGCCGGGCGCAGCACAGATGCGGTCATGTTTTGATTGACAGCAGATACCCTGACGCCGGCCAGCTCTTAAAGGGGGAAGGGTCAACTTTGACTGCTGCCACGCCCTGCATACTGGAGCCCTGCAGCTAGGCCTCAGCACTACTGGTGTGCCAAAATAGCGCCTGGAGCAATGGAGAGGGCCCGTGAGCGAGCGCAGCGCTTCTCAGAGCATGCTCTGAGTGTGCTCATTCGTGGTGTGGAGAAGAGAAGAGAGATCCTGTGCCCGCACAGTGGCAGGAAGGCTCCCAGGAGCCAGTACAGGAGAGCCTGGGGCAAAATGGCCCGCAGTGTGTCATCCACCTGTGATGTCCCCAGGAGTGCGGACCAATGCCGCAAGAAGTTCAACGACCTCACTCGGATGGTGAAGGTGAGTACCCTTTCCAGTGTCCCCCTCATCCTTGCATGTGCACCTCACATTATGGGCAAAGGGACCTCAAAGGCCTAATGGGCAGCCCTCCTCCCGCAGCAATGGCACTTGCATGTTCATCAATAGCACTTTCTGCACTTAACACACTGGCCAAGCTATTCGACCATGGGAGGCAGTGCACCCAGCAACAGGGCACCACACTGGCCAAGCTATTCCACCATGGGAGGCAGTGCACACAGCGACAGGGCACCACACTGTACTTAGAGGCCGTCCTTTCTCTTGCAGGCCAAACTGGCGAGCAATGTAAGGAGCCAGGCTGTCACTGGTGGAGGCCGTCCCGAGTACCAGGCGCTCACTGATCTGGAGGAGAGCATGGCACGACTCATGCGTGGCCGGGTGACTGGCCCTGTCGCGATCGGCAAGGCGGACCCTGTACTGGTACCCACTGGTAAGGACATGACCGGTTGCACCTCTCTCGTTGCCCTCGCGCTTCAGGTCTACATCCTTTCCCACTGACCGACAAATGCGCATAATGCACCACTCAGGCCTCCCTCGCTGACGGCCTGTCCTCACTCTAAAGCTACTCTTGTGCCTTCCTGCTTTCAGCTGGTGAGGAGGAGGTGGTCCCTGAAGCGCAGAGAGCCAGGCCCTTGGAGGAGGAGGACATCGAGGACCAGGAGGAAGGCGGCACATCGGGGGAACCCTCCTCCGTGCCAGGGGATGGCAATGGAGGGGAGACGTCTGGCCTGCAGGAGAGCCAGGGGGAGGTGTTGGAGGGGAGGGCCGAAGCTGGTCCCAGTAGGGTGGATGCACGCGGGAAGTGTCCGGCAGCACGCCAGCCTTCTCCCCAGAGGGGGGAGGTGTTGGAGGGGAGGGCCGAAGCTGGTCCCAGTACGGTGGACGCACGCGGGAAGGCTCCGGCAGCACGCCGGCCTTCTGCCCAGAGGGGGGAGGTGTTGGACGGGAGGGCACAACCTGGCCCAAGTGGGGTCGACGCACGCGGGAAGGGTCGGCCAGCTCGGCGGCCTTCTCCCCGGAGGGAGAGTCCGCCCTCCAGTCCGGACACGGTCCTCGCCCAGGAGGTGCGCGTCCTCGATGAGATGTCGGCGGCGTCTGAGCGGCGCCACCAAGAGTTCATGGGGGTGGTCGAACAGATGCCTCACGCCATTGAGTCCCTGGCTCAGAGTGTGGTGGCTTTCGGGGAATCACAGGTCAGGGGGTTCGAACAACTCATGGCAGCACACGACAGGGGTGTCCAGCAGCTGGCCGCAGCGCACGACAGGGGTGTGCAGCAACTCGCGGCAACGCAGGACGCGGGTGTGCAGCAACTGGCGGCAGCGCAGGACGCGGGTGTGCAGCAACTGGCAGCAGCGCAGGACGCGACTCGCGAGATGAGTGGTGCCGTCCACACACTGGCAGAGCTGATGCGGGCACATACCAGGGCAGTTCGGGCACTCACTTCTGCCACACTCGCTGTGGCACAGAGGCATCGCCATGGCACCCACCGCCCTGCTGCAGCACAGCGGTCTGGCCTCCCCCAGATTGCTGCGCTTGCTACACTGCCAGCCCGGCCGAGTGCCAGTGTCTCTGGCGAGCAGCGCGCACCTGCCATCAGCCAGCTTGCCCCCAATGGTGCTGCCGACACGGCCACTCCCCCAGCCAAGGTGCGACGAGCTGCTGCTAAGACTGATGTTGCCCAGCCACAGCTGCAGCAGTCAGCAGGCGGCCCCTCCCGGGCCAGGCCTCGTCTAGGCCGACCCCCAAGGGCATCTGCCGACTGTCAGGGTTGGGGAGCCACGGGGCCGTATAAATACGAGGCCGTGCTCTCCGGGCGAGGTAGGTTCTGGACCCAAGTGCAGAAACCAGACAAGAGACACATATACCGTACTTTGTTTGAACTTTACTAAATTTACACATAACTAGATTAACACAAGGGACACAGCAATATACATAAGAACTAGAGACAAGAGAACTAGAGACAAGTTACAAAAACAGCTAGTCAAGATAGGAACTCAGGACAGCTTCCATGAGGAAGCCCACTTGTCTATACTGAGCTTGCGACAAGCTACCACAAGGGGCAACCGGCTTGCCGAGGCTAAACTCCAGACAAGCTACCCCAAGGGTAATCGGCTTATCAATGCAAAGCTCAAGACAAGATCCCAACGGCTCCCACATAGCAACACGCTAGTCCAAACAGCACCTTACCAAGACAAGCAGCTCAACAGAACAAGACTTAAATACATCTTAAATCCAGAGACAAGAACACAGACTTAGATACATAGCTCGAGAGAACTAGAACACAGATTTAGGTACATAGCTCGAGAGAACTAGAACACAGACTTAGATACATAACTCGAGAGAACTATGGCACAGACTTAGATACATAACTCGAGAGAACTAGAACACAGACTTAGATACATAGCTCAAGAGAACTATGGCAGCCAGCTTGTGAAGGCAAGCTGCCATAGAGGAAAGGCTAGTCACAGAGAACCTAGTCAAGACAAGGAACATTGTCAAGACTAACTCCCTGGTTCACCCTAGTGAGGACTGAGCAAAGAATGAAACAACCAGAAAACTTATATACCAAGAAAACCAGGTGCCACCCATAAACAGCTAACAGGCTGTTTAAAAACTAACAGGGTTAGGAACAATTAACACCAGAGAACGAGAAACAATTAACAAAGGAACAAACAAGTGAAGTTGCCATCTAGAGGTTACAAAAAGGAACTGACTGGCACCCTCACAGCCGACACGCTTTGTGGCCCTCATGAGCCTTCCCCCAGCCTCGCCACACCCGCAGGGCCCAGGTTGAGGCGGAGCAGCAGGTCGGCCAGGGGCCGGCGAAGCCTGTCTAAGGACTCGCCCTCTCGGCACACCCATTAGAGTGTGGTGAGAGCAGTTTCTTTTATATTGGGGGGCTTGTGTTGTGGGGGGCATTATTTTGTTAAGGCCGAGGATCAAGGCATTTTTTGTTCTCATGGGGGTGTCTCTGTTGTGGGGGGGGGGCTTATTTTTGTAAGGCCGCTGTTGAAGGCCTTTTGGATGGGCAAGTTTTGTTAGTCCTCCCCAGGTTTTGGGAGTGACAGATGTTTTTGACTGTTTTTTGGGGGTCTTGTCTGTTTTTCTGTTTCATGTGGGAAGGGCCCTGAGTTTGTGAAATAAAGCTTTTAATTTATTCAGCATGTCCAGGTGTCAAGTTTGAAGTGGTTTTTGCGTTAACCGGCTGAGGGCTTGCGGAGCGGCTGCCTCAGGTGCGTTCATTGCCACAGGCCATTCCCTGACAGGGGGCCTAGAAGTGTCGATCAATAAGCCCCCGGCGGACGGCCCTTGGCCCTTGTCGCTCCCTCCTGGGCTGGTCCTCCTCCTCCTCCTCCTCCTGCTCGTCCTCCTGAGGTGGTGGTGCAATGCCAGGTGGCAGTGCCTGAGTCCTGCGGATAGCCAGGTTGTGCAGCATGCAGCACACGACGACGAACTGGGAGACTCTATCCGGCGAATACTGAAGAGATCCTCCAGAACGATCCAGGCAGCGGAACCGTTGCTTGAGGACGCCTATCGTTTGCTCGATGATGTTCCTTGTGGCTTGATGGCTTTCGTTGTATGCCTCCTCCGCTGGGGTCCTGGGCGCGCGGAGCGGGGTCATGAGCCATGTACACAAAGGGTAGCCCTTGTCCCCGATAAGCCATCCCCTTGGTGGAGGCTGTGCCTCGAACATGTCAGCCACAGTAGTCTGGCGCAGGATAAATGCATCGTGGCTGCTTCCTGGGAAGCGGGCATTGACAGCTAGGATGCGCTGCCTGTGGTCACACACCAGCTGTACATTTAGGGAATGGTAGCCCTTCCGGTTGCGGTAATCCTCGGCATTGTGGATAGGTGCCCGCATAGCCACATGCGTGCAGTCAATGGCGCCCTGCACCATGGGGAAGCCCGCGATCCTGCCAAATCTGACTGCACGCTGCTCCTGCCTCTGTCGGGTCATGGGGAAGGAGATGAATTGGTGTCTCCTTGCGTAAAGTGCATCGGTGACCTGCCGGATGCAGCGATGCGCGGCGAACTGGGAGATGTTCGCTATGTCCGCAGCAGCGGCTTGGAAGGAGCCGTTTGCATAAAAGTTCAGAGCCACCGTGACCTTCACTTCCACTGACAGAGACGTCCTGCACATCAGCTGTGGACGCAGCTCTGTGTGAAGCAGCTGGCAGATCTCTGCAACCACCTCCCTTCTGAAGCGCAGCCTCTTCACACAATGCGCCGCAGTCATGGTGAGATAGGACACCTGCTGCCAGTATTGCCTGAGTGGGTAAGGCCTACGTTGCCGACGCCTGATGGCCCCTCTGCGTCTAGGCATGGCTGGCCCTCTCTCACAGCGTCTGCGAGCCCTTCGCACATAATGCTGCAACTGAGGGTTGGCCCCCCATACAGCCCCCATAATAAAGTTGAGAACAGATAAATCACAATGAATCAAATGTCAAAGCACTGGCCAGAAGCCAAAAATACCTCTCCTATGTTGTCCCAAATCAGTAACCTCTGTCCCTTGGTCTCTGTCCAGAAATCCAAAGCAGTAAAGTCATTGCAGCAAAATGGCTGGGCTTTATAGGTCAGTGTAAGTGCCCTTTAATTTGCACTCCCCGAGGCCCACAGGGCCTCTTTTGCGTTCCACCTCACAGTTCTTAGCAGCGCCACGCCCACATTGGGCGGGCACCACTGAATTTCCGGTTTGGGGCGCACAAACAGCGTTGCGCGACGATATGACGTCATAAGCTGCGCGCGCACCTGAGCGGGCGCAAACACTTTGCGCCGACGCTAAATGTCAACTGAATTTGGGCGTCGGCGCAGATCGGACTGCGTTCAGGCGCTAAGTGTCTAGCGCCGGAAATATAGCCCTTTTATGGCGTTAGCGGCTGGCGCAACCCACTGAATTTCTAGGCCGGTATGTTTGAAAAAATTCAGTTTTGAAAATAGGGGCTTAGTATTTAGGCAATATGGTTGTTAGCTGAGCAGTTTGAAAGTGGTTCTTCATTAAATTCAGCAGTGCATTTGAGAATAAGGATCAAAGCTAGAACACAAAATTAAATTACGACAGTGCCTTGGGGAGTCACTTGGCTGTCTGGTCTGCAGAAAAGAGGAAAGAGATATTTGAAGTGCTGTTCTTGGTAATCCAGGGCTGGCAGCATAATCTAGCTTTTATTTCCAAGAAAGCTATACTGAAGAAAGCTATGTATAACTCCTGAGACTCACAGGCCTGATTTCTCGCTAGGTAATTCAGCAATAATGAAAGAGTGTATATCATAGGTACCTAGTGCAAATAGGACTGTTTGGTACAACGAGAAATCAAGGGGAGGATTTTAACTCAGGTGCGGGATGGTGTCGTTGATGCGCCATCAATTACTCAAAAGACTGAAGTTGAGCGAGTAACAATCAGGCTTTTATTAACTAAAGAATGAAGGTCTTGTCTCGAGTGGTCGACCCGTCCAGAATACTAAGGGACTGGGAGGTAGTCACTTATATACCTGGAATAGTGGGAGGAGTCAGCCGAGGCATGTCCAGACCTGTACCTGGTGGAATACACATACAGACACAGACAGGTATGACAGTGGTTTACCACATTCACCCCTTGTTTAAAAATGAGTCCGGCGGGGCGAAGTGTATTTAAAAGTTCGTGTATTGGAGTCTCTCCGGAGGTCTTGTCTGCCGCTGTGATCGACGTGGCGACGGCAGGGGTGGTGGAGCTTCCGGCGTCGCGTCCCGTGTAGGCTGGGGCCCTGGAGTGTAGTCCTCGTGGGTGACGGTCCAAGGCGAGCCAGCTGCTGGGGTTGGATATCGGGTCGTGGGGGGGGGTGGTAATGGGTAATGGGTTACAGCGGTCCCCGAGGGTGCGAGGTCTCGTATGGAGACTGTGTCCTCCCGCCCGTCCGGGTACGCAATGTAAGCGTACTGGGGGTTGGCGTGGAGGAGGTCGACCCTCTCGACCAGGGGGTCCGTTTTATTGGCCCTCACGTGTCTTCTCAGTAGTACCGGCCCTGGGGACGTCAGCCATGGCGGTAACGATGTCCCCGATGTGGACTTCCTTGGGAAGACAAACATTTTCTCGTGAGGGGTGGCATTGGTGGCAGTGCAGAGAAGTGACCGAATCGAGTGGAGCGCATCGGGGAGCACCTCCTGCCAGCGGGAGGTCGGAAGGCCCCTAGACTTTAAGGCTAGTAGGGCAGCCTTCCAAACAGTTGCATTCTCTCTTTCCACCTGTCCGTTCCCCCGGGGGTTGTAACTGGTGGTCCTGCTTGTGGCTATACCCCTAGCGAGCAGGTACTGGCGATGTTCGTCGCTCATAAACGATGAGCCCCGGTCGCTATGGATATAGCTGGGGAAACCGAACAGGGTGAAGAGGCTGTTCAGACATTTAATGACCGTGGCACTGGTCATGTCCGGGCAGGGGATAGCGAACGGGAACCGGGAGTACTCGTCAATGATGTTGAGGAAGTACACATTGCGGTCGGAGGAGGGGAGAGGCCCTTTAAAATCGACGCTCAGACGTTCGAAAGGGCGAGTGGCTTTTATCAGGTGGGCTCTGTCTGGTCTATAAAAGTGCGGTTTGCACTCAGCGCAGACTTGGCAGTTCTTGGTCATGGTCCTGACCTCCTCAATGGAGTAAGGCAGGTTGCGGGCCTTGATGAAGTGGAAGAACCTGGTGACCCCCGGGTGGCAGAGGTCATTGTGGAGGGCCCTCAGCCTATCGATCTGCACGCTGGCGCAGGTGCCACGCGATAGGGCATCTGGGGGTTCATTGAGCTTCCCAGGCCGGTACAAGATCTCGTAATTGTAGGTGGAAAGTTCGATTCTCCACCTCAAGATCTTGTCATTTTTGATTTTGCCCCTCTGCTTGTTGTTGAACATAAAAGCAACTGAACGCTGGTCAGTGAGCAGGGTAAATCGTTTTCCGGCCAGGTAGTGCCTCCAATGACGCACAGCCTCCACGATAGCCTGGGCCTCCTTCTCGACCGCGGAGTGTCTGGTCTCCGGGCCCTGGAGGGTTCGTGAGAAGAATGCCACAGGTCTCCCCGCCTGATTAAGGGTGGCGGCCAGAGCGAAGTCGGACGCATCGCTTTCCACCTGGAAGGGGATGGATTCGTCCACTGCGTGCATGGTGGCTTTGGCAATGTCTTCCTTGATACGGTGGAAGGCTAAGCGGGCCTCTGCCGTCACGGGAAAAGAGGTGGACTTGATCAGCGGACGGGCTTTGTCTGCATAGTAGGGGACCCACTGAGCGTAGTAGGAAAAAAACCCTAGGCACCTCTTCAGAGCTTTTAGGCAGTGGGGCAGTGGGAGTTCCATAAGGGGACGCATCCGGTCCGGGTCGGGACCGATGACCCCGTGTTCTACAACACAGCCAAGGATGGCGAGGCGGTCTGTGCGGAATATGCACTTCTCCTTGTTATATGTCAGGTTCAGGAGTTGGGCGGTGCGGAGGAATTTCTCGAGGTTTGCGTCATGGTCCTGCAAGTCATGGCCGCAGATGGTCACATTATCTAGGTAAGGGAAAGTGGCCTGCAGCTCGTTTTGATCGACCATCCGGTCCATCTCCCTTTGGAAGACGGAGACCCCGTTGGTAACGCCGAAGGGAACCCTAAGGAAGTGATAGAGGCGGCCGTTTGCCTCAAAAGCAGTATACTGGCGGTCTTCAGGGCTGATGGGGAGTTGGTGGTACGCTGATTTCAGGTCAATGGTCGAAAAGACGCGGTACTGCGCGATCTGGTTGACCATGTCAGCTATGCGGGGGAGTGGGTAGGCGTCCAGCAGGGTGTAGCGGTTTATTGTTTGGCTGTAGTCGATGACCAGGCGTTGTTTCTCGCCGGTCTTAACGACCACAACCTGGGCTCGCCAGGGGCTGGAGCTGCCCTCAATAATCCTCTCCTTCAGGAGCCGTTCCACTTCGGTTTTGATGAAAACCCTGTCCCCGGCACTGTATCGCCTGCTCTTTGTGGCGATGGGCTTACAGTCGGGGGTGAGGTTAGCAAACAGTGGGGGGGGTGGGACTCTGAGTGTGGAGAGGTTGCATCTAGTGCGCGGCGGGCAATTTGGAGGCTGCTGGCTGCGGACTGTGAGTGGGGGGAGGGGGCCACCGTACGCCATCGTAACGCTTTTGAGGTGGCACTGGAAATCCAACCCCAGTAGAACGGCAGCGCAGAGGTCGGGCAGGACCAGGAGTTTAAAATTATTGAACACAGTCCCGTCTACTACTAGTGTCACCACGCAGTAGCCGCCAATGTCCGCTGACTGGGACTCGGAGGCCATAGAAATCCGCTGGTGCGCAGGCAGGACTGGGAGAGAGCAACGCCGCACCGTGTCGGGGTGGATGAAGCTCTCTGTGCTCCCGGAGTCAAAAAGGCAGTTTATTGCATGGCCGTTTACCTTAACGTCCATTTTGGACCGAGCTAGCTGGTGCGGTCTCGTTTGGTCCAGCGTCACAGAGGCCAGCGTAGGGGTCGGTGTGTCGCTGCGAGTATCAGATGGGGGGGGTTGGCGGTCTGCTGCGTCCCGGCTGGTGTCCAAGATGGCGGCGCCCATGATTCCCATGTGGCTGGAGTCGTCCAAGATGGCTGCTGCTGCGGTGGTTCGCACATGGCTGGGGAGGCCCAAGATGGCGGCTCGCACGGCCCACACGCGGCGCTGCTGGCGTTCGGGGTGGCTTTGGCCTTGCAGACGCTGGCGTAGTGTCCATTTTTCCCGCAGCCCGAGCAGGTTGCATTCTTCGCCGGGCAGCGCGCTCTGGGGTGTTTGGCCTGGCCACAGAAGTAGCATTTCTGGCCTTGGGATACTGCTGTCTGGCTTTGGGACACTGCTGCGGTAGTTGGGCCGTTGTTGGGCTGTGGCTGGGGTGGCACGGTGCTATGGGGCTGTCCTACCGTGTCCCAGGTTGTCGTTCCCCGCGGCGTCCACGGTGCAGAGGAGTAGGCATCCATGCCCCGGAAGGCTGCGTCCAGCGTTAGTGCGATGTCGGAGGCTTTGTCGAGGGTGAGGTCACTCTGCTCCAGCAGTCGCTGTCGGGTGTAGTTGGACCTGTGGCCCGCTACGAAGGCATCCCGGATCAGTTCCTCCGTGTACTTAGTGGGCGTTACCGCCCTACACCCACAGGCCCGGCCAAGCACGGACAGTGCTTGGAGGTATTCCTCAGTCGATTCCCCAGGTTGTTGCTTGCGACTCCCCAGAAGGTGCCTAGCGTATACTTCGTTCACAGGGCGCGTGTACTGGGTCTTGAGGAGCTGGAGGGCGGCTGTGTACGAGGTCGCGTCCCGGATGACTGAGTACACTCGGTGGTTCACCTTGGAGAACAGGACAGACAGTTTGTCCGCATCCGTTTCGACCGCAGTGGAGGCAGTCAGGAATGTCTCGAAGCACGTGAGCCAGTGAGCAAACTTGGTGGAAGCGTCCGCTTCCCGACTGTCCAGGTCCAGGCATGCTGGTGTGAGGATCTTCTCCATTATAAAAAATTTAGTTAATAAAATTGATGCGCCATCAATTACTCAAAAGACTGAAGTTGAGCGAGTAACAATCAGGCTTTTATTAACTAAAGAATGAAGGTCTTGTCTCGAGTGGTCGACCCGTCCAGAATACTAAGGGACTGGGAGGTAGTCACTTATATACCTGGAATAGTGGGAGGAGTCAGCCGAGGCATGTCCAGACCTGTACCTGGTGGAATACACATACAGACACAGACAGGTATGACAGTGGTTTACCACAGTCGTCTTATCTGAATTTTGTGTTTCCCACACAAATCTAAATGGATGTGGGAGATTGATGCAATTTTAACTTAAGTGGCCAATTGATTTCCAGCGTGTGGGAAGCCTTTGCAAATGGGTTTTTCATGACTAAAAGTCCCCTCCGATGACGTCATCATTGCTGCTGCATTTAAGGTCCACAGCAAGCCTTGCATCTTCTGCAGACTGCCAAGCTTCTTGACTGTGCAGTGTGAGGGAGCTGCAGCAAAAATGACAAGCGGGAGGGCAAGATCAGCTCCTCGCTTTGACGAGGTGGCACTGCAGGCATTAGTCGATGGGGCTAGGGTCAACAGGGAGGTGCTCTTCCCTTCATCAGGGAGGAAGAGGCCTCCCACTCAGAACAAGGCAGTGTGGATGCAGGTGGCTGAGGAGGTCAATTCCTTGGGAGTCACCCGCAGAACCTGGATACAGTGCAGGAAAAGATTTCATGACCTTCAGCGCACTGGAAAAGTGAATGTGAATTTCCCATCACCCTCAATCTGATCCCCATTGCCTTTCCTCACCAGCACTCAGCTTTAGCAATCTCTTCCCCCACATCCCACTTGACACTGACATCCATGTACCCTTACCCATTCCCTCTCTCTCTATGCTCACATTCACATAACTATTCCACCATGCAGCCCTCACACTCCCTATCAGTCTGATGCTTTGAACACAGCTGACAACGCACAGGGAGGGCCCTTGGTCTTGCAGCCTCACTCCATCTTTGTCTCCTTCTAAGTATCTATGCTATGCAATCTCTACACACTCCTTCATTCTCACTCAAACTCCACTTGTTTCCCTCATTGCAGGAAAAGAGAGCTCACAACAAAAGAGAGCGAGCCAGGACAGGAGGAGGGACAGCCTCAATAGCCCACCTGACCCCCTGGGAGGAGGCCGTCCTGGAAATTGTGGGCATTGAGGATGATTAGCGTGTGGGGGATGGACAGATGGGTGCAACACATCAAGCTGGTGACAGAAAAGTTTCCCATCTCTCTCTTTGACATTGCATGAGTCACTGATAATGATTGTGAAGCTGTAACAGATGCACTTATGAGCATTTGCAAAAAGCTATGTGCATGTAGCCTTTGCATCACATCTCTGACTCTTTCCTTTACTCCCCCACAGGACCATCACAAGCACCCATCCCCCCTAGCCAGGAAGAAGAGGCTGAGCAGCCAGACTCCTCAGAGGAAGCTGCAACCTCTGAGGGCACAACGTCACCAGAACTCAGTGCACCCAGCACCAGCGCAGACAATCACACCTCGGTGGGACCTTCGGGACATAGAGTAATGTTGTCACCTGGTGTATCACAGCTCACAAGTGAGCATCAGCCGATTGTGGAGACAGGGACAGCAAGTGGAGAGTCCTAGCCGGAGGGCGCAGGACTCTGCCAGCTCGGCTCAGCAGCATGTCGACCCTCTGCCTCTGGGTCCATCCATAAGATCAGTGGTGATGGAACTCCAGGAACAGATGCAGGAGTCTCTGGCAGGTTTTGTCTCTAGGTCGCTGCGAGTGTGGAGCGAATGGAGGAGTCGATAGCGACCATGACCAGAGCCTTTGTGGAGTCATTGGTGCATGAACGCATCACCACGGAAAGGATGGCAACCTCCGTGGAAAGGATGGCTACCATAGAGGAGAGGATGGCTACAGTAGAGGAGAGGATAGCTATGGCCATGGAGGTGCTTAGTCGCTAGGGTAAGGAAAACATGGTCATTGTTCAGAATAGAATGACAGCTCTTGAGGGGCGATGGGCATCTATTGAACAGAGAAACCAGACCTTCATGGAAGTCCTTCTGAGTAGGACTGCCATTGCAGTTACGGATCCCCATGGCCCCCCTGATGTGTAGCAAGGTGCTCTCCAGCCACTTGCAGGCACTGTGGGGGACCTGACCCATGAGAGGGAGGTTGGTGGCAGACCTCAAGGAAGTGGGGGCTCCTCTCCAAGTGCTCACACTTCCATGCCACTGCAGAGCCCTCAGTCAGAGCCCCACCAGAGTCCACACCCAAGTGAGATAGGCGTCTCAACCCCTGCACAGCTGCAGGAGCAGCAGACTGTTGACGAGCCCTCACAGGCTCGCCACCCCAGAGGATGCCCGCCAAAGGTGTCGAGACAGGAGCAGCAGCAAAGTGAGCAAGGGGCTCCACATCTGCTGAAGCCACAGAGGAGGCACCACGTAGGAGCACGCGTAAGAGGAACATTCTGCACAAATAGTCACAAGGGTAGTCACTTGGGTGCAATTTTGTGTTTACTGCAAAAATGCCATCACTTCAGTAATGTACATAAAATTTCAGATGGCAAATGGTGCAGTTGTACCGTCTGTCATTTCTCTAGTGGGACTTCCACATTGAGGGCTTAGGCATACTTGCAACTGTCAGTATGATGGTCAGAATGCTAGGAATCCTCTGGTTCTTGGCCATTGTCAATGCTCTGGTAAGAAGCTGTGAGGCAAAAGTGTTTGTTTGACTAGGCTAAGCAAATCTGGCCAGGATGAGTGTGTCCCTTGCATCCCCGGCAGCAATGTTGTCGCGTGCTGGCGCCTTCTGTCCTGTGCATCTTCAGGTGGGTGACTAGCAGCTTGCTGCTCCTGTTGATGCTCCTGCTGTTGGTGTTGCTTTTGCCCATGGTTCTGCTGCTGCCGCGGCTGGTGCTCGAGCTCCTCTAATGCCCAGATGGGAAGGAAATAAAAGGCTCCCATGCTTCTGGTATATGCCTCCGTTGAGGAGCGCTGAGTGAAGGTGGCGAGAGGGGTTTCCCAGGAGGTCACACTGGAGATGGGTGTGAGGCCACAACCTTCCACAGGTGTGGTTAAGCCTTCTAGAAGTTGCCCCAGACCTGAGACCAATAAGTCCTGCCACCTGCAAATCATGGCTGATCAAATGTCCTCTTTAATGGTTGACCTGGAGTTGATAGTCAGCAATCCAATAGTGCTCCTGTCAGGTTTCACCTTCGTGTTTCCCACCAGGTGTGTTTCATGTGGGAAAAGGGTTAAATTCGCAAGGGCCTTTCAAAATAGGATTATAGAGGCCATTTAATGGTTGTTAAGGGCCTTAAAGACCAGTCCTGCCTGTTGGATTCGGGACGGAAACGGGACCATCAGACACGCCTGAATTAAATTTGCTCGGAGTCGGGAACCAGGCGGTGGGGGGGGGGGTCCTGTCCACCAATTTCTGCGATTTTAATCCCCCGCACGCCTCCAAGCCCGCCTCCACGGCTCTGAAAATCGAGCCCCTAGTGTTGAAACAGTCCACAGTGTGATTAAAATTGAGGTAGAAATGCCTACCGTCAACTTTATTGTTTGTCTTAGTTGTAGGGAGTTTGCAAAATTCCCCCACCTCGCCTGCTTTCCGAATCAAACAAAGTTGGCCACTTTTAAACGTACAAAATGGAGTTCTGGGACACGTGACCAGAAAGCTGCTGGAAGTGAGTAATTTTTCTCCCCAGCAACAAGACTGGAGACAGGGTCTGGAATTCCACAGTCCCTCTTTGGATTCCAGGCCAGACATGGAATTGAATATGTAATAGCAAGTCGCCAGTAGGCCGGTAAGAACAATGAACCTGGTTGCACTGCAATCAGGGTTAAGCTAGTTAAAACCATCATCGGGCCCATCCTAACAGATCCAATCATATCAGAAACTGTTTTAGAGGACTAGGCACCAGAGACACCATTGTGTGACTGAAACCAAAAACAATGAGGGCCGGTGATAAGGCCGTTAGTGGGAAATCGGCTGTTTTGCAGCCATTTACAGTTAACGAAGTAACCTGGGACACCTCTCGATCTGGGGGAGGCAAGGCAGATCGAGAGAGTATAACTGTTTTTAGCAAGCAGACAGAAGGAGCAGTTCGAGACACTTCGACTTGGAACACACTTCAGGAGAGACAGCTTCTACACTTCACTTCGATTTCATCCTGGGACTTCGCTGCAAAAGGGAAACTTCGAGGACTCTACTGGGAGAAGCAGTCTCCAAGACGGGGAAGGCTATGCGCAGCAGGCCCATGCTTTGGTAAGCAGGCGAAGCTCCCGGTCCGTACTGCCTCCCAATTTAAACCTGACTGTTCCCCCCCCTCCGTGCCCACCACCTCAGGCAGGGATTCAGAGTGGAACCAGGAAGACACGGGACGGAGTGTACCATCCCGGTACGGACCGGAGCCCAGAGCGGGCCTCGCTAAACGGCGCAGCCCGACCCAGGAGGGAAGCCTTTTTGCCCAGCCAAGGAGGAAGATCCACTACCTGACTGACGGGAGAGTGTGTGGCCAGTGCACACTGAACTTTACCAGGCCAGACCAACTAAAGCTGCAGTCCCAGGACAACCTAAAGGCCTTTGTTCCAATGCGTTGGGTGAGCATGAGAGTCTGACCCCCCTTTAGTTCGACCTAGGTTAGGGATAGTGTAGGAGGTGGGGATAAGGCTAAGGGGAGTGTTAATGTGTGATACCCCTCGATGTGTTGTACTCCTTCCCGCACTCGCGTGCCCTCTGTTTTGAATATATAGTATTCCTTTTTTTTTCTCTTTTTAAAGTGTATAGAGCTGTAGCCTTGGTTTAGTATCGTTGGACCAATTAATCTCTCTGCTTGCTTGTTTTGTTTTATTTTTCTCTCAATAAAACCGTTATTATTTGAACCTTTCACCTGCTTGTCTGTCTCGAGCTTGTTATTCTGCGCATCAGCTGCCTGGTAGGATCCCAGTGTCAGAACTGAGTGGGAGTGTGGGGACGCCTTGAAAACGTCCACTGGGTCAGGCCCGGGCCAAACCGACCACCCAACCAACAACCCCTACATAGTTTAGAAAAAAGTACCCCAAATCTAACTTTGTTTTTATTTTTCATACTTATGCATAAATCTTTTTTATTCATGGATGAGCACAAAAATATGTGTTATGGACTATAAAAAAATTAGAAGATCACAAGCACTTGATGTTTGTTTGCCTAGAGACAGAATCAGTTCCAACATGCAGGATAATTGCTATGGTAACTGACTGCTCCATGCAGAATGTGATCCCATAGATAATCATAGAAAGATCATTTGTTGGGTCAGGATTTGTTTTTTTCCCCCAATTCCATATACATATAAAATGTTAACATCATTGCAGAACAGGTTAATCAATTGCCATGAAAGCCACGACTTTGGCCTCCAACAGATGCGAGGAGCTCATGGACTTCTTTTGTCACTAAGATTGAGACCATCCATTCAGCTGCCTCTGCCATTTCCCTCCCTTCCCCTAACCCACCGGGCCAACTTCCTCTAAGGTTCCCTCCTATCCGAGCCCTGAACTTGCATCTTTCTCGAGTTTCTCTCTTATTTGCCCTCATGCCCTCTCCTAGCTCACCTTGTCCATGAGACCCACCACCTGCTTCCTCTATTCCCACTAAACTGTTGACCACCCAACTCCCCTTCCTGGCTCCCATGTTATTGATATTGTTAACGGTTCTCTCTCCTCAGGCACTGTCCTCCTTTCCTTCAATTCTGCCGTCATCACCCCTCTCCTCAAAAAACCCTTCACCACTCTGTCCTTGCAAACTCCCGCCCCATCTCCAACCTCACTTTCCTTTCTAAAGTCCTTGAATGTGCTCTCATCTCGCAAATCCGTGCCCATTTTTCCCGGATGTTTGAATCTCTCCAATCAAGTTTCTGCCCCTGCCACAGTACTGAAAAGGCTCTTATCAAAGTAACAAATGACATCCTATGTGACTGTGACCATGGTAAACTATCCCCCCTCGTTCTTCTCGGCCTATCTACCATCTTTGACACGGTTGACCACACCATCCTCCTCCAATGCCTCTCCATCGTTGTCCAGCTGGGTGGGATTGCACTTGCCTGGTTCCATTCCTATTTATCCAGTCCTAGCCAGAGAATAACATTCAACTGCTTCTCTTCCTGCTCCTGCATCGTTACCTCTGGTGTCCCAGAAGGATCTATCCTTGGCTCCCTCCTATTTCTCATCTCCATGCTGTCTCTCCGAAAAAACAACATCAGGTTCCACATGTACGTTGATGACATCCAGCTCTACCACACCACCACCTCTCTCAACTCCTCCACTGTCTCTAAATTGTCAGATGAGCAGAAATTTCCTCCAACAAAATATTGAGAAGACTGAAGCCATTGGCCGAGATTTTCTGGGGGGTCAGCTGGCACGATTGGTGGTGGGTCAGGTCAGGACCTCGCTGTGAACCTGCTGCCACACGCCTCTCCCCGATGTCGGGTCTGTCAGCGCTGAGCAGACCCGACACACAGCAGTGGGGGACCCAATTCAGGTAATTTTGACCTTGTTTAGAGATCATTAACAATATATTTGAGCTCACCTTTTGATTTTACGTGCTCACTCATGGGGTCCTCGCTGCTCGGGGATCATGTCTGTTAAGCTGAGGTGGGAGTTCAGTGGCCATTGAATCAGCTGTTGCGTTGACAGCTTCAAATGTAAAGTAAAAGCCCCCACCTTACAGAGATATCTTCCCTCAGCCACAAGCTCTTCCTCGCTGCATTTCCACAACAGATTCACCATGCTGCAAGTCTTTATACAAGTCTCCATCCAGTCTGACCTCATTACCTCTCTCACCATTAACAGATCGCTTCTGTCATCTCAACTTCACCTGGCATCTATTACATCAGCATGGGTGCCCTTGGTCCTCAGAATTTGACCGCAATCAGCCTCAACACCAGCAGCAGCAACAACAACACCAATCTTCTCCACAATCACCTGATGCTTCAGAGGACACAGGGCATCAGCACCCGACCACATTGTTGCCCGGGAGGCCAGGGATGGCCTCAACATGGCCAGATTTACATCACTTGATGCTGTACACCCTGGCTACCACATGATGCGCCAGGTTGGCACCACCCCACACCAGCACCATAAAACATCCCTACAATGCCCAAGACATTCCTTACACACTCATCACCATTGCGGGGGGTACCGTTATGCCTCACCATTCACTGCAACTCACTAAGCCACTTCCAAAGATGCATACAAATCTGTCCAAGAATGGAAAGTGTTGAAAATAAAGGTTTCAATGCTTGACACCTCATTAACAGAAACATTACATGAACATTGCATAAAACACCCAAGTGCCTACCCTTGTGTATTGTTAGTTGGTATGATTGCACTAGGATGAGGGTGAGTGTGAGCGGTGGCTAGTGAGATGGGGATGTGATAATGTAGATAGAGAGAGAGGGATGGGTGGAGGTGCAAGGTAAGTTGATGTGAGTAAGCATGTGCAGGGGTAGGGTAGGAAAGGCAGATTGATGGGGATGCGATGAGAGGCACAGCAGGATGAGGTTGAGTGTTGCTTTATACTAACATTTCGTGATCTACTGAGATCATTGAAAAATTTGCGCCACTGCACCCAGTTCCTCCTGGCCACATCCCTGCTCGTGCCCTCCTCTGCAATGTGCAACCAGGCTGTGTTTATCTCCTGGGGAGCTCTCTTCCACCCATGGGAAGGGAAGAGCACCTCCCTGCATGCTGTGACTCACTCCATAGGCATATGGAGGGAGTCATGGGAGAGC
Source organism: Somniosus microcephalus (assembly GCF_052327205.1). Taxonomy (NCBI): domain Eukaryota; kingdom Metazoa; phylum Chordata; class Chondrichthyes; order Squaliformes; family Somniosidae; genus Somniosus; species Somniosus microcephalus. The sequence continues at coordinate 109,875,825 of NC_140993.1, forward strand.
CTGGGTGCAGCCCTGCACCTCTGTGCAGTCATTGTCAGTGTTTGCAGCACCTCAATGCCATAGAACACTGACAGCACAAATGCCAAAATAAATTTTGACTTGGTCCCTTTAAGGAAACCGGCTGATGACGTGTCATCAAATGATGTCACCAGACCCACTTCCTCTAATTGGCCAGCAAACATGCTGGGTGGGCTTAACAAGCCCAATCACAGTAAATTCATTCAGCCAGCAGGATGGAGACAGCAGCGGGGTTGGAACCCGCCAACGACGTCGCCCTCCATGGACCCGCCGAGGTCAGCAAAATCGTGGCCATTGTCTCTGGTCCCTGCCACAAACTCTGCTCCCTAGTGTAGGATTCGCAAAATTGAACATTGTCCTATAAGGGTCTATTGGCAGAAAAGGCCTTAATTTTTAAAGACTGTTTTAAAAGAAGCCCAGAAAAAGGGGCACACAAAATGGCCGCCAGACCCCGTGACCAGCTTTTTGGGACATTTTAAAATGGTTCCTGCAGTCCACAGACAGCTTTGTGGATTCAGCCCACAGTAAGTTCTGGAACACAATTTCGGAGAAAATGAAACCAGACAGAATCCCATACACATAGATTGGATGCAGATCCAATCAGATCGGCCTGTAGGTCTAAATGTTTACCCAGACAAAGGGAAACAGTTTCAAATTCATAGGGGAACATCAAGCCCCATTAAAGACAATACAAGGTCATTCCAGACCAGAGATGGCAGTTACCGGCCATCCCGAAGGTACTTTAAACACAAAAACTACCCCTCTGTGCTACAAGCCCGCCAAAAGTTAAATAAAGACTAACCTTGATTTGGCGGGAGATAAGGGCCTCAATGAGAAGTATAATTGGGGACCCGGGATAGCTATCGGGGGCCTTTCGAGCTTTTTGGAGAGCCAGTCGATGTTGCTGATAGAGAAAGCGAAGATTATTCGATCTTGAACATTCGAGCCGTTCAGGCCGTTCAGGAGAAGAAGACGAGACCCGGGGTAGTTATTGGGAGATCATCGACAAACCCCGGGCCATTGACGAGATGAGGAGAATGGTTGAAGAAGAAGAGATGAAATGCCCTACAGAACAGGTGGCCATCGTTGTATGCAGGAGCACGGAGAAATTGGGACTGTGACCACCATCGTGGTGTGAAGGAGCACCGAGAAAACAGCTCGTGGGTGAAACGATGGTCGGCGCGTCTTGCTGAAATCAGCTTGAGCAGTCCGCTGCTCCTACAGCCCAACGACCACGTGGAGACAGGACACCTGAAAGGACCAAAACGCAGACTTTCAAAACCCTATACTTTCTAACTGGATTGGTGAGCATGTTTCTGGCCCCTCATAATCTGATCTAGCTAGGTTTAGGGGGTGGGCATTTTAGGGGATAGTTAACAATGAGTTGTTGTCCCTCGATGTTCTGTGTGTTTCCCCAATTCATGGTGACCATTGTAAAGTTTAATATGCCTGTATATATATTGGTTAGTACTGTATTATGATTTGTTTTTCCCTCCCATGTACCTTATTGGCTTACATTCAATCTTTCCTTTATGCAATAAAATTTCATTTTGTTTCATTAAACTTGGTCTATAGAGTATTCTCTGCATTGTAGTTCCTGTCTCAAAGTTCAGTATATAGAACCTAAGGGGTGAGCGGGTCGAACCACTCGGTATATTACTGTGCAAGAGAGAGAGGCCTCTAGAGCGAGAGAGAGACCTCGACGACCAAAACCCCTTACACTAGCAACCGACTCTATCCCTCTGCCTGGCAACTGTCTGAGGCTGAACCAGACTGTTCGCAACCTTGGTGTCGTATTTGCCCCCAAGATGAGCACATCACTAAGATTGCTTACTTCCACCTCCGTAACATCACCCGACTCTGTTCCTGCCTCAGCTCATCTGCTGCTGAAACCCTCATCCATGTCTTTGTTATCTGTAGACTGGATTATTACAATTCCCTTCTGGCTGGTCTCCCATCTTCAGCCCTCCATAATGTTAAACTCATCCAAATCTCTGCTGCCCGTATCCTTACTTGCACCAAGTCCCACTCACCCATCACCCCTGTGCTCACTGTTAAACAACACCTCAATTTTAAAGTTCTCATCCTTATTTTCAAATCCCTCCATCGCCTCGCCCCTCACTATCCCTGTAACCTCCTCCAGCCCTACAGCCCTCTGAGATTTCTGGCATTTCTCCGATTCTGGCCTATTATGCATCCCTGATTTTACTCGCTCCACCATTGGCGGCCGTGCCTTCAGCTGCCGAGGCCCTAAGCTCTGGAATTGCCTCCCCAAATCTTTCTCCCTCTCTACCTCTCTTTCCTCCTTTAAGACGTTCCTTAAAACCTACCTCTTTGACCAAGCTTTTGGCCATCTGCCCTAATATTCTCCTTATGTGGTTCGGTGTCAAATTTTGTTTGATAATGCTCCTGTGCAGTGCCTTGGGATGTTTTACTACATTAAAGGCGCTATATAAATGCAAGTTGTTGTTGTTGGGTTTTGTTTCAAAATCTTGACTCCAAACATCCTGGTATTAGTCAATGAACCTGAGCCTCATTTCAAAACATTTTGCCAAAACAAAATCCAATGACAAAAGTCTTAGCTGAAATGGATTTTTACAGGGAGATCATTCAGCCATCAACAATCACCAATCTGATACTCAAAGATTCAATTCTGTCTCTGTAAATGAAATGGACTCGTTAATGGGAAATTACCCATTAAAGCTATTAGTGACTGGAATAATATAGTTTGAGCATTTATACATGTTCCTTTACTTTTAGTAAATGCCAGTGTTTCATCTCACTTTGAGTGTGTAATTTAAAGATAGTCCCTTTAAACAGTATCTGGCAATTATCACTTAGTCAATTGATTTCAGGCAGACTGTTCTGGCCAGAACCCTGAAGATGGAGCAGCTGAATTTTCTCTTTCTTCTCAGTTACAACACCAACTTGCAATTATATGGCACTTTTAATGTGGAACAATGTCCCAAGGTGCTTCACAGAAGCATAATTTGACAAAAATGGTCACTGAGCCAAAGAAGTAGATATTAAGAAGGTTATGTACATTTGATGCAAATACAATGGCCCAGCAATTCCGTTCCAAACGCGTGAGTACGGTCGGGGTATTAAATGTGAAAATGACTGTTCTAAAATGAATAATGTAACATTTCCAACATTTTTAAGAAAGAAACTTTTCATCAGTAATATATTCTTTTAAGTAATTATGTATGTATGTCCGTATATATTCCTTTACGTATATGTATATATTCCTTTACTTATATGTATGAATGTATGTATTTAATTATGATTTTCCAATAAGTTACTTTCTCTGAAAGTCATAATTAAATACATACATTCATACATATAAGTAAAGGAATATATACATACATACATATATGCAAAGGAATATATACAGACATACATACATAATTACTTAAAAGAACATATTACTGATGAAAAGTTTCTTTCTTAAAAATGTTGGAGTCATTTTCACATTTAATAAACACAGCAAATTCAATTCACATAGCCACAATTGCTCCTTCTACCTACAGTACTGAAAACCCGTTTTAAAAAACAAAAATAAACTTTAAAACTTACCTCAGCATTTCTTAAAATAACTTTCCTCCCTTTCCCAAACAAAAATATTGCCTTTCAGAAGCTCCACGATAAAATATATCTTCCTCCGCAGCCTCTGGAGCAACTGTACTCATGCTTTTTTCATGTGTAAGTTGTAAGGACTTAACCTCACTGAAAGCATGAATGAAACCGGCGAATTTTACTGCGCATGCGCTGCCTGTGCAGTCGCACGCGTTCTGCCTCTGAACCCCTTCGTTCAGAGGACAGGAAATGCTGGTTTTCCCCGCATGCGCTGTGCATGCTGAAAACCGGCATTTCCTCCGGCCAGACGCGTGAGTATCCCGACCGTACTCACGCGTTTGGAACGGAATTACTGGGCCATTGGAAAATCATCTCGGGCTGTGAAATTGATCAGGCAGGTATGATGTATTACCAAGACGATAACGCGTTTCTCCTGCCATACATGGGTGATTTTCTAGCCAGTCACTTCATTAAAATTACTTTAACAACTCTTTCCATTTCTTCCTTGCAAGGACGTCTGTGTAAGCAGGAGGCCTGTGAGCGAGAAAAATGCCCGGGAACTGCTAGTAGCCAACACCTTCATGAGCTAGTGGCGCCTTGTGCCTCCCCCTCCCCCTCCCCCTGCAAGGCAAAGAAAGGAGCAGACACAATTAAAAGTGAAGCAGTGAACTTTTATTGCATCATAAAACAGTTTTCAGGGTCAGTTTTGATGTAGATAGTTTATAACTTTAAAATGTTAACTAGCTATTTCCTGCTTTTCAAACATTTGTAAACATGAATAGTTCAGAAAAAAATGTGTTAACATTTTAAAGTGACTTTTTCTGTTTTCTTAGTGCAATAAAGACATTCAAGGTGGAAACTAGCTATGTTCTAATTTTCAAATAGTTGTTGTAAAAATACTTTGGCTCCAATAAAAGTTGCTAATTTTTTTCAAACTGACTACAGGCTGCACTGTTTAAAGGAAAAGGTTACATATCCTTTCAGTCACAAATAAACATTTCAATGAAAACAGCAAACACAACATTTTACATGTCAATAAAATGAAAAATTTAACAATTGCACGATTTGTCCCCTCGCATCTGCGACTGAGGGTCCAAGGAGGTGCATTGCGCAAGAGGTCATCGTCGTACGTATCCTCACACTGTTCCCTTTCGGGAACTGTATGAAGTGGTGGAAGGATTTCTGGCCACGTTAACGCTCCTTCCGTGACCATAACCATCTTCATACCAGCCATTGGGGTGGTTAGTCCTATGGCGCGAGGGTTTTACGGGCTCCCACAACCCATCTGAGGGGGGGGGGCACCCACACCCACGGACGCAAGTATCCCGCTGGATGTCCACCCAGAATTTATAGTTGGAGCTCCGACACCACTTGCCTGGACTGTCTGGAGCGGGTTTCGAAACCCTACTCCTTCTGGCCCAGCGGCGGGGATGCTTACCGCTACGCAAAAGGCCCACTCCGCGCAAAAGGTGACACCCATACGTTTCCTGCGCCTTTTCCCTCCCCGTGACTGGAGCCCTATGCTGCCACTCAAGCTATCATCTGTCTTTTTTGCGGCGCCTTGGACTTCTCATTTCCAATGATGAGCAGGTGCTGCGCCTCCACCTCGTTGAGGAGATTGCTGAGGTCATCATCAGTTCAATTGTGAGTTCTTTTAATGCCGTGAATTGTGCTCATTCCAGCCATTTCACGTTGCTAATCGGAGTGGGCCTTTGGCGTAGCGGTAGCATCCCCGCCGCTGGGCCAGACGGGGTAGGGTTTCGAACCCCGCTCCAGACAGTCCCGGCAAGTGGAGTCGGAGCTCCGGCTCTAAATTCTGGGTTGACATCCAGTGGGATATTTGCGTTCGTGGGTGTGGGTGGCCCCCCCCCCCTCGTATAGGTTGTGGGAGCCCGTAAAACCCTCCTGCCATAGGACTAACCACCCTAATGGCTGGTACAAAGATGGTTACGGTCACAGAAGGAGCATTAATCATGGCCATAAATCCTTCCACCACTTCATACAGTTCCCCAAAGGGAACAGTGTGAAGACACGTACGACGACGACGTTGCTAATTAAATAAATGGAATGAAAAAAATGCTTTCAGGGCTTTTAAAATTCTTTAAATTGCTTTAATTCTGTTTAAAACTACTTCAGATTCTTCAAAATAATGTAAACGTTTTTAAAAGTTTATAAAAGTTACCAAAAGCTTCATAAAAATACCAAAAACCTATTTGAAATGCTGCTCTGCATGTAAAAATGCTTTGCAGCTTGTGAGAAACATTGGGGGCGTGTCCTATTAAACTGAGACCTCAAGGGGCGTGTCTCAGTTGCACAGCGCGCTCCAGGCTTCGCGCTGGCTGCACTCCTGGGCGGCGTGACGTCATACGCTGCCCGGGATTCTTCTCTTTTACAAAGGAATTCCAGGCGTCCCTGGAGGTGAACGGCAGGCGCGTCGGGTAAGTGCAGATCGGGGGCTTGCACGCGCGGCAAGCCCCCGATCCGAATTTCTGCCCCAATAAAACCTACTGTTCTGGTTTGCAAGTATGCTTGAAAGTTACTATAACCAAAATGTATAATCCCAACATTCAGGTTTTAATGGCATTTGGATATTTTAGCATTGCATTTTCAAACAAAAATTATCTTTTGGATATAATTATTGATAAGACAAATAACTTACAAAAGTCTGCTGGCAGTATTATTCTGTTAATAGTTCTGGTAACTATCTTCATATTGCTGAAGATTAATTTAACATTGAGGCAATTGTTTAGAAAAAAAGTCAAGATTCCATCAACGTGTGCAAATTTACATTATTCTATTTGTATTTTCAATGACAAAGCCCTAAAAATAAAAAATCCCACAAACATGCCAGCAGCCCCGGGAGGAGAATAACTGTCCTGCCAATTAGTATCTTATTTCCAATCAAGGATCCATCATTGTTATTCTATCTGTCTGCAGAGGAAACTGAGCGATTTGTCGTCCTTGAGAAGAACAATTGTCAGAACAATGTTAGCCAATGACATAAAATGTACCATAATTTCCAGACATCACACAGGGATTTGAGTATTTTGCGTAAGTGAAATCTTCCAAAAAATTGGAAGCTCTATGTTTTTTTAGCGGTCCTTCGCCCGATTCTTGACTTGGCTATGGTTCCATGGCTGTAGCTGTTATCCAGAACCGTGCCGGAGTGCTCATTCTTCGCACGTGGGCCTAGATAGTCAGTGTTGAAGTCATTGATCTCCATCCAGTGTCCTCTTTGCAGCACCTGGGAACTGAGCATTCCTCAGGTGCAAGGAAGAGAAAACTCCACCCTGATATGTCTGTTCTGGTGCTTACCACTATAGGATTCAATGATGCAGGATAGTGGCAATCTGGAACTCTCTCCCCCAAAAAGCAGTTGATGCTCGGTCAATTGAAAATTTCAAAACTGAGATTGATAGATTTTTGTTAGGCAAGGGTATTAGGGTTACGGAACTAAGGCAGGTAAGATACAGATCAGCCATGATCTAATTGAATGGCAGAACAGGCTCGAGGGGCCAAATGGCCTACTCCTGTTCCTGTGTGAGGTTCTTGGGCAGATTGCTTTCTGAAATCTCCCTATCATGGGAACTTATAAGATTAGCAGGACATATGTTAAAATGCTGCCAGTAGGACACCACTATGTATGCCTGTGTTTTAATGAATGAGTGACCAGTGGGAGAATAAATGATAAACAAAGCATAGTGCTTGCCCTGAGCTTGGAGAAGGCCTGCAACTCAATCTTTCCCACTTCCTTGATTGTCTTCAGCCTCTCAATCTGCCAGGCTCTGTTCTCAATAGGGGTAAACGATCTTAAGCTTACTAAGCCTCCTCCCATCAGTAGTTGGCATCTGTTACATGCAGCGTTCTGCACATAGATTGAAAAGGGACATCTGTTGGAATGAGGAACATGAGGGAAGATGTGCACCACCCAATTTGCCAGCCCAACTCTTACCTATGGCTCCCACGCCATGCAGGTAGTTTGTGTTGGCAGCGTGCTAACTCTTTGGACCTTACTACATTTCATGGGCCATAGGCCAAACTCATTGGCATGGCCGCAATACAATTAAACAGCAAAAACAATGTGCATGCCTGTGCATTTGAGAAGCCAGTGAACAGTTGCCAGAATTCCAGTCATTCTCTCTGCCATGCTGTACCAAGATTCAATTGAGTTGCAAAGGGCCAGCAGAGTGAAGGACAGCTAAGTCAGAAAAGAGAGTTTGGCCTGACCTAAAGTGAGGGAGTAAGTGGTAAATTATAATTTTTAACAAGTTAGGTTTTAATTAGAGTTGTTTTTAGCAAGTACTCACTGACCTAGTTTGATCAATAATCAAGTTACTAATTATATGTAAAGTACTGATGGTTGGGTGTGATTTTTCAATGACTGGATATTTTGAAAGTGGTACTTGTATTTGAATTCACTGCTTGTGCTGCCTATGTTGTTTTGGAAGGCTTTAAATCCTGGTATGAAAAGCCAGTGAAGTGAGAGGGGCAGCTGAGTAAGTTCGGGAGTTTGACCCAGCGCTACCTCACCACCACCTCTCTCAACTCCTCCACTGCCTCTGATTTGCTACGCTGCTTGTCCAACATCTGGTACTGGAGAAGCAGAAATTTCCTCCAACTAAATATTGGGAAGACCAACGCCATTGTCTTCGATCCCCGCCACAAACTCTGTTCCCTACCCACTGACTCCCTTTCCCTGGCCACTGTCTGAGGTTGAACCAGACTGTTAACAAACTTGGCAACCTATTTGACCTTGAGCTGAGCTTCCGACCCCATCTCCTCGCCATCACCAAGATCGCCTACTTCCACCTCCATGAGATTACTTGTCTCCGCCCCTGCCTCAGCTCATCTGCTGCTGAAACCCTCATCCATGCCTTTGTTATCTCAAGACACTATTCTAATGCTCTCCTGGCTGACCTTGCACCCTCTGTAAACTTGAGCTGATCCAAAACTCTCCCTGTATTCTAACTCGCATAAGACAACACCTCCATTTTAAAATTCTCATCCTTGTTTTCAATCTCCCATGGCCTCAATCCTCCCTATCTGTGTAATCTCCTCCAACCCTACAACTCTTTGTGATGTTTGCGCTCCTCCAGTTTCGGCATTTTGCCTCACCATTACTGGCCGTGCCTTCAGCTGTCTCAGCCCTAAGCTCTGAAATTCCCTCCCTTAATTTCTCTGCCTTTCTACCTCTCTCTCCTCCTTTAAGATGCTCCTTAAAACCCACCTTCTTTGACCAAGCTTTTGATCGCCTGTCCTAATACCTCCTCATGTGGCTCGGTGTCAAATTTTGTTTGCTAATGCCCCGGTGAAGTGTCTTGGGACATTTTACTCAGTTAAAGAAGCTATATAAATGCAAATTGGGAGGGGGCGAGGCCATGAAGGGATTTGAATTTGAGGTTGAGAATTTTAAAATCAAGGCGTTTGGGGACCAGGAGTCAATGAAGGTCAGTGAGCACAGGGTGATGGGTGAATGGGACTTGTTGCGAGTTAGGACATGGGGAGCAGAGTTTTGGATGAACTCAAGTTTCTGAAAGGTGGAAGGAAGGAGGCCGGCCAGGAGAGTATTGGCATAGCTGAATCCAGAGGTAACAAAAGCATGGATGAGGATCACAGCACCAGATGGGCTGAGACACGGGTGGAGCGGGCGATATTATGGATGCAGACGGTCTTAGTGATGGTGAAAATATTGGGTTGGAAGCTCAGCTCAGGGTCAAATAGGACAGTCTGATTCACCCTGAGACAGCGGCCAGCTGCAGCAGTCTTTTAATTCTAATTTTGTTTTAAATATTTTTCCCTTGCAACAGATGGCCAAACAATGTCTGGTGTAATATAATTCCATTTTTAATTTTGAAAACTCAAGAACAAGTGAACTCTAACTATGGTTTGCTAGTAATCATTAAAAATCAATCTCCATTAGAGTCAGTGCGGTTTCTTAAAGCTCATGGAATAATGTGCGACTGGTGATTTATAAGAATTTAAAGTACTGCACTCTTGCTATAGGCGTGCTTATCTACCAATATACAGCTGGATGATTAGAATTACACAAGATATTAATGGCAACAGTAATAGAAGAGTTAGAATAAATAAGGGGGGAGAAATTCGGTATCACCCCATTTGGGGCGCTAAATTTTGAAAGCTGGAAAAATTAGCGCCACACACTAATGATTCTCAGTGTTCTGGACTTATGGACATTATGGACATTTTAAATGCAGATAGCACCCTCTGGTGGTGGTTATTGTGTTAGCAGTGTTTGTATGCAGCAGAGGTCATTTGACCTTTCTACCTTTCTTCCTGTTTGACCCAGGAAGTAGAATTCCAGGAAGAACCTGACTTGAGTAATGGAGAATTCCATGAGGGATTCGCAATCCAGTGTAATCTGATCTCATATGTTAGGCCAGGCGCAATATCTGTGAGTATCTTTGTCTGTTAGCATGATAGCAACTTTGTCAGTGTAGTATTTTGACAATACTATGTATATAAAAGGTTAATATTTGGTAGTTACTGAAGTTTGTCCAAATGTTAGTTAGTTATACAATTAGTCTATTCTACTGTTGTAAATATGTTTATATCTTATGTAATATCGAATGTATAGTACTCAGTTTATGTACAAAACATACTTTGTCTTTGTTTACAGTTTCACAAATTTGTTCAAGTAAAGCTTCAAAACAGCAAACGGCTTCACGAGGAATTATTTGAATAAGTGTTTAGCTTGCTGGATAACTAGATAGGAGCACGTCTAGTGAGGCCAGTACACTCAGCTTTCTCTAAATTAGGTGGTAGTGCTCCAGGAAGGAAGTGGAGCGCTAAATGAAGCATTACCACTTCCCTTCTGGAACGCTAAACCACGCAGGAGGGGCGGTAGAGGTGCAACGCGGCACAATGTCCCGTGCAGCGCTGCTGGGATCTGAGGCTCCTTCCCTCCCTTAAAGGGAAGGGCCATTACTGCAGTTCTGCATTTCAACGATGTCCCTCATCAGCGATGGCCGCCGGGATCTGTGACGATCAGCCCCAAGTCCCAAACGGCAACCTAAGGGATGGAAACAAATTTTTTCTGCAGCCCAGCGGCCTTACCTTTAATTACCGCTCCCAAAGCACCCAGCATCCTGAACAACGCCTCCTGCAGCTGTTGGTGTTATCGTCTGGCGATGCTGCAGGGAAAAGAACCAAATTTCGGGTCTGGGGCGCTACCGGGCCGCTGCGCAGCCAGATGACGTCACGATCTCCGGGCACAGGAGATCGTGGTGCTAGGGGTTACCGCCGCTGCAAACCTCCAGTGGAATTTCGCCGGCAACGGTACTATCGCCGTGCCCTTGCAGTAAGTCATTAGCGTCCTACTATCGCCCCCCCCAGAGGCGCTAACGGGAGGCGCAAAGGAGGTGAATTTCTAGCCTGAGGTCTCTAATAACCAGAAGACAATATTAAAACTATATCCTGTTGCAAAAGGAATCGAACTATTCTCCTGCTGAGAATTTACGAATTTGGTAGAGGACATTGTTAAAATACTTTATAAATCATCTACATTTGCACTTTCCAGGATTGATTGTACAATCTCTCTAAGTGTTGATGCACTTCATTTTAAGCTGCAACTCTCAGCCATTCGTTGAGTGTATTCAAGGCAAAAATCAATGGATATTTGGATATTAAGGGAATCAAGGGATATGGGGATAGTGCAGGAAAGTGGAGTTGAGTTTGAAGATCAGCCATGATCTTATTGAATGGTGGAGCAGGCTCAAAGGGCCAAAGGGCCTACTCCTGCTCCTATTTCTTATGTTCTTATTCTAAATTATTTGCCAGTATATTATGAGCCTATTGAATGTCTGTGCCTGATTTTGGTTTCTGATTGTACATGGAAGTAAAAGCTTGTTTCATAATTTAAGCTTAAAGTGGTTGGTATTCATGGTAAACTCTGGAAACAGATAAGAAATGAACTGAAGTGTAAGAAGCAGTGGGCACCTGTTGGAGGACATGCCAGGATGTGGGGAGATGCTGATGGGAGTGACCAAGGATTGGTGTTGGGATTCCTACAGTTTCTAATTTACATTAATTACTTGGATTTAGAAGCTTAATACAAAGTGGTCAAAGTCATAATAGGTGGGGTATCTGAGGAGACGGCTCCGGAACTAACAAAAGGAAACTGGCAAAACATGTAAGGGGAGGGAACAATGGAAGATACAATTTAATAAGAACAAGTGTAATGTGCTGAAATCAACAGGTAGAAAACTGGAAGCAGTGTGCCCACACTTTTCTGATATGTGCTGACTATGTACAGGCACTGCACACACCTTAATATCCTAACTACAACCTAACCAATAATGTGATATAAGTTTAGATTTACTTCTTTGCTTTTGTACTCTATGCCCCTATTTATAAAGTAATACAATTTGTATCAGTACCTTGAGCTGTGGAGTGGGGGAAATCATGCAGAATTCTCACTCCTGTTCACTATCCAATGCTCCCTGCTGGAAAGTCTGCCCGCATTAATTTTTTTTTAATTCGTTCATGGCAAGGCCAGCATTTATTGCCCATCCTTAATTGCCCTTGAGAAAGTGGTGGTGAGCTGCCTTCTTGAACTGCTGCAGTCTGTGTGGTGAAGGTACTCCCATAGTGCTCTTAGGGAGGGAGTTCCATGTTTTTGACCCAGCGACAATGAAGGAACGGCGATATATTTCCAAGTCAGGATGGCGTGTAACTTGGAGGGGAACTTGCAGGTGATGGTGTTCCCATGCGCCTGCAGCCCTTGTCCTTCTAGTTGGTAGAAGTTGCGGGTTTGGGAGGTGTTGCTGAAGAAGCCTTAGTGAGTTGTTGCACTACATCTTGTAGATGGTGCACATTGCAGCCATGGTACGCTGGTGGTGGAGGGAGTGAATGTTTAATGTGGTGGATGAGGTGCCAATCAAACAGGTTGCTTTGTCCTGGATGGTGTCGAGCTTCTTGAGTGTTGTTGGAGCTGCACTCATCCAGGCAAGTGGAGAGTATTCCATCACACTCCTGACTTGTGCCTTGTAGATGGAAAGGCTTTGTGGAGTAAGGAGATGAGACACTCGCCACAGAATATCCAGCCTCTGACCTGCTCTTGTAGCTATAGCATTTATGTGGCTGGTTCAGTTAAGTTTCTGGTCAATGGTGGCCCTCAGGATGTTGATGGTGGGGGATTCGGTGATGGTAATGCCGTTGAATGTCAAGGGGCAGTAGTTAGGCTCTCTCTTGTTGGAGATAGCCATTGCCTGGCACTTGTGTGGCACGAATGTTGCTAGCCACTTATCAGCCCAATCCTGAATGTCGTCCAAGTCATAGAGTCATAACATAGAGTCATAACAGCACAGAAGGAGGCCATTCGGCCCATCAAGTCCATGCTGCATGCAGGCATGGACTGCTTCATTATCTGAGTAGTTGTGAATGGAATTGAACACTGTGCAATCATCAGCGTACATCCCCAATTCTGACCTTATGTTGGAGGGAAGTTCATCGATGAAGCAGTTGAAGATGGTTGGGCCTAGGACACTGCCCTGAGGAACTCGTGCAGCGATGTCCTGGGGCTGAGATGATTAACCTCCAACAACCACAACCATCATCCTTTGTGCTAGGTATGACTCCAGCCAGTGGAGAGTTTTCCCCCTGATTCCCATTGACTTCAATTTCACTAGAAAATACAACACAATAATAACACTCTAGTAAAATGGAGAAACACTTCGACATGCACAAGGGAAAAATTATAGTAGACAAATACCTCACCCCTCCCAACCCCACCTTACTAGCCAAGTTAGGCTCTGAAGGACCAGGGATAATGCTCACCAAACGCTGGAATAATTTGCAGAGTTGAAAAACTTGTGAATCTTCAGTTTTCTTGCGAGTTGGTTTTCTTTGGTCGCGGTAGCCCAATATTACTTGGTTGGCTGATGGTAATGTTCGGTTGGTTGTTTCGTAAGGCCCTTGTTGCCGCGAGGTGTCTGATGATCACTGAAACTGTTGCTCCAGTTTCTTCTTGTGTTTGAACTGCTTCCAGAGAGAGAGAACTTCTGCGAGACTCCTTCGAACTGCAGAGAGTACTGAACTCAAACTTGGAACTCCCACTGCTGTGAAAACAGATCTTTAGTTATACTAATCGGGGCCTGCTAATTAAGTTGTTTAAAGTGGTTTTGGGATGGTTCCATGGGCTGTTGAAGTTTTAAAAATGTGAGAAGTAGTTTCGGGATGATTTTCCTGAGCTGTTGAGCTTTTATCTAATTGTATTGAATTGTCCTCAAGCTTTGAGTTTCCTGTGGGGCCTGAGGTTCTTTGTAGGTTGGTGAAACAATTTGTTTTATGCATGTTTTTGGATAGGTCTTGTGAGGCTGTTCTTCCATGGGTCTATTGTTAGCATGTAAATTTCTTGATAGGGGCTGAGTGATGTTTACAGTTTCCCCAGACAGTTTGGCTATCTTGAATACTCAAATTGTCTACTGCAGAGGTTGATCTCAAATTCTGTGACAGTCTTTTTCCAAACAGGCCTGAACATGTCTTTTAAAATGTCAAGTCTGTTTCTGACCTTGAAGCTCCTGGCTAGGCCCAACATGCCTTTTTATCACTCCTGAAGTTTTTAGCAGGGGTCCAAAGTCAATTTTAATAGGGCTTCTTTTCGTTTTGGGGGATCTGTTAATTTTGAGAATCCTACAGTCCGCCCTGTGATACTTTACTCGCTAGAGTATCATACTGGGTGAGCAAAATTCCTGATCACTGAGAGCCAACCTTCCCCTGTATTTTACCTATCTAAAACCCAAAAACACATATTCCCCTTTAGGTGTAGTGTTCAGATACATAAAATTCGGTAACATTCATATCCAAGCATGGAGGGGGTCCAACACCCATGCACCGCTTGGAAGAAAAAAATATGGTACATACATAGAAAAGAAAAATACACGGTCACAATCTTTATTTTTAAATAAAGATTAAGGCTCGTCTGATACCTGGTCATAGACTTTATTTTTATGCTTGTCCCATGCTCTCTCATGTTGGGATCGGAGCATTCTGTCCCTCCCCTTGCACTTTGTGCATAGTAAGTAGAAAACTATACCGAGCTGGCAGACCACTAAAATGTGGGAAGCCATTCTGATCCAAGAAGGGACCTCTATATTTTCAAAAATATCCCACCAGGGTGGAACTGCGATATCCAAGATCTTGGCCCCTATCTCGAATGTCTTCTGTTCTAGTGTGTAGAAATGTTTTTGTGATATAACAACTGCTTTTAGTAGGGCGGTAAGATGTTCGGGTAGAGGGGGAATTTCATAGCTGAAATGTGTGACATAGTTTTGCAGGTTGGTGATGTTTTCCCTGACAGTGAGGTGAACAGTGGAGGGTTCAGGAATGGGGACAATCCGTTCCTGGGCCACTTGAACTTCTGCCTCGGGTTTAAAGGAGAAACTGCTGTCGCTCACTGGACACTAGGTGTGCTGTCCATGCTGGTAGTGGGCCGCACTTGTGGTGACACAATATGTCCCACCTCCTATGAATGCTACCTGTGGGGGAACATGGTCCTGTGCCATTACCTCCATGGTACAGTTCACAGGTTGTGCGCCAGCAGCTTTAAACCCACACTGTGGTCTAGAATAGGCGTTCAAGTGCTGGGGACACAGTATTATGTGTGCACCCTGGCTCCGGGACCCGGAGAGGTCTGTACCTGTAATAGCGTGCTCCCACTTTATGACATAAGGTGGGACCGCTGCAAAACGGATGTGTGCACCCCCTTGAGTGATTCCAATGTTCTCAACCCTGTCCCACCCATGACCGGCATCCTCACTACTATCCCCATGATAATGTGATTGGAACGTCCACAATCCACTGGGACAGGGTAGCCTTCAGAGGCTAGGCGGAGCTGACACGGGCTCAGCGAATTACTAAACGGGTGGCGGGCTGCGAGGTGCTTGTTGCTAATCCAGGAGGGGACTAAACCTTGTTTTAGATCCTCTAGGTTGCTGCGGCCCTCGCCCAGCAACCATGCCCCGTATAGCACACACACCCCATTCTGTGCAGCCTGATCAGAAGCATTCCTGTCCTCCCGTATGAGTGCATTTACTGTTTTAGCATGTCTCTCTAGCTCAGCAATGATCTCTTTTAAATGGACCATCATAGCTTGGTCCTCGTGTAGCTCTGAGCCTACCACTATGTTCTCCTCTGTTAGGATCTTTCGTAATTGGGTTTTTAAGCCATTTATCTGTGTTTGCAGCTCTATGTCCTGTATTGTAAGTGGTGAAAATATTGTTCCAGGTTCCCCTTCTTTGTCTCCCCGCGCCCATAGTATGCTCAGCCTGTAAAGTGTACAGTTCTGCTTTGTCTACGTTGGTAAAGTCAAATTCGTAAAACTTCCTAAACATTTCCTTTAGTAGGGCCTGGTATAACTGTTCTGTCTCCTTAGGGCACCATTCAGGTAAGTGCACCTCAGTAAGGTTTAGGATCACTGAAGCTACTGCATAGTGTACCCCCTGGTATAGTACCTTATTGGTCGGCACCAATACTAACCCATTCCCTGGTCCCTTGGTGGTGGTAGGACACCTCTGTACTATGGTCCGTGATGTCGTGGTCGTGGGCAGGGGCTTTTGGGTGCGTGCTACGAGTTCAGTGGCGTTGACTGGGATCGGGGAGTGTGGGACTGCGCACGCATGCAGGCTAGAATCTCACCCCATCCCCTTCCCGGCATCTTGCCATTGTCTGGAGAAGGTGATGGATATGCCTGTGGGGCAGACTCTCTCTGACCCCCACATGCAAATATAAATTTCCTGTTCCGACTCCCACCACTTATCCCAACATACACTCACTCCCCCTTGGGTCTCTGTGATCGTCCATTGGGTGTCGTTCCCTAGTCGTTCCCAGTCGGCTATATGGTCCCCTATGTCCCTGCTCAGCTTCCTGAGCCACCACCACCTATCCAGGGGAATCTGTCCTTTACATGTGAGGCACACACGTTTCCCCTCAGTGACACTGACCCTTGTAGCAACGACCTGTACCCTGGGGCACGGGATGGAGGCCTCCCCGTAGGTGAACCCGGTCTGGCTGGAGTATTGTGTGGAGTTAGACCCCAGTCACCCTGGCCACCTTCCCTCATGGAAGTACATAGCGAGCTCCTCCACACCCGGTTCGCCACCCCCAGCGGTAACGATTGTTGCTCTCTCTCCCGAGCACCCATAGATGTGGGAGTCCTCCACATCACCTCAGTCACCGATGCTCACCCCTACCAGGGTGAGCAGGAGCAGAAACTTTCCCATGCCAATTTCCTTTCTGTAGGGACACATAAAACAGATAGGCATGTCCCTAGAAGGTTCTCTGGCTTGACACAGTTACCGAGTCTCGAAAACTTAAACTTATCATAGTAAACCTAAAACTATCAAACTATCAAACACTCTTAAAATTCAACAGAAAACCTATGTACATCCGCCGCCCGTCTCCGGACGGCCAAGTTAATTCCTGTTTGGCCTCTGTCTTTTGCGGCCTCTGGGCAGCTTGTACGCCTGGGAGTAAGGTGGCCTGTGCCACCGGACCTGAAGAGTCCTTCTTAAAACAACTGGGAGTTTCCCTGAATCCCAGATGATCGGGGGAATGTGCCCTCCTGTACTGTAGCACACTACCCCCTTCTGTGTGGCTGCCGAGTCCCTGTCCTGTCCTGTGGGTTCCCCGCAGCCTAAAGCTGCAGGCTGGGGATCCCTCTTGCTTTCCTTGCCCGACGCTACCTCTCCTGTGAGTCCCTCACCGTTGGAGGCTGCAGGCTGGGGATCCCTGTCCTTAGATTGATCCCTGACCTTGGGCATTCCTTTTTGGGTTGCGACCCCTCTGGGGCTGAACCGTTTAAACTGGTACACTGGTGACCATGGTAGTTTAGGCTGTGGTGTGCGAGGAGACCTCCTTAAGGCTCCGGCTACTGGGGGTGTGTCACAAATAATTGGTGGGATGGCCCCTCCAGTGACACAAGCCACTGCTCCCACCAGTGCGGTCTGTGAGTCTGCCACAGCTGCTGGCTGAGGATCTCTGTCCTTAACCTTATCCTCTGCTTCCTGACCCTCCTCGTCCCACTCCACTCGGGTTTCCCCTGGTGCCATTGAACAGACCACGGGGGAAAAATTCGGTATCGCCCCATATGGGGCGCCATTACTGGTGGTGCGCAAAGTTTAGCGCCTGGCTCTAATTATCGCCTCCGACAGCAAACTTGGCTTTTATCGCCCCTGGAGGTGATTGGAGCACTAAATCAGGCACTACACACCTCTCTTAAGGCACTAAGGCTGAGGAGCGAGGCGCTACCTCAGAGGGCGGGCGCAGCGCAGGTGCTGTCAGTTAGCGATTGAACACAGACACACTGGCGCCGGTCAGTTCTTAAAGGGGAGGGTCAATCTTGCTCTGCAGCCACACCCTGCTCATTGGAGCCTTGAATCTCGGCCTGGGCAGACCTGTAGCTAAATCTAGCAGCCAAACACTATGGAGAGGGCCAGGGAGCGAGGACAGCACTTCTGCGAGCGGGCTTTGGAGGCTCTGGTTCGCGGGGTGGAGCGCAGAAGATCTATTCTGTACCCAGAGAGTGGCAGGAGGCCTTTGCCACGTGAGTACAGAAGACTGTGGAGGGAGGTGGCTCAGAGATTCTCCTCAAGCAGCATGGTGCCTAGGACCCAGCTGCAATGTAGGAAAAAGTTCAACGACCTCACTCGGGTCGTCAGGGTGAGTGCATTTTTTTCAAAACCTCTTCATCTCTCCATCTCAACCTCACTTTAGGGCCAGAGGGTCTTGAAAGCCCCAATGCCCAACTCTCATCCAACACCTATGGCCCTTTCATCAAACACACACGCACATTCCACACTTTGCATACAGTAAGGGCTATTCAACCATGGGAGGCATTTCAAGCAAGACCATGGCTGCATACAGTAAGGGCTATTCCACCATGGGAGGCATATCAGCCAAGACCATGGCTGCATACAGTAAGGGTTATTCAACCATGGGAGGCATTTCAGGCAAGACCATGG
Source organism: Somniosus microcephalus (assembly GCF_052327205.1). Taxonomy (NCBI): domain Eukaryota; kingdom Metazoa; phylum Chordata; class Chondrichthyes; order Squaliformes; family Somniosidae; genus Somniosus; species Somniosus microcephalus. The sequence continues at coordinate 109,894,397 of NC_140993.1, forward strand.
CTGCATATTTACACAGACGCCGTCCTTTTTCCTGCAGGCCAAGCTGTCTCATAATAGGAGACAGCAGCAATGGACCAGTGGAGGGCGGCCTCAGCTGCAACCCCTCAGCAATCTTGAGGAGTGCATCCACAGGATTCTGGCAAGCCGGGTGATTAGTCCCGTCGCCACTGGAGACGCCGACCCCGTTCTGGACAGCAATGCTAAGGTCATCACCTTTTTGTCCTCTCTCCTTCCACTTGTTCCTCACAACACCAGCCTTTGACACTTTCAATCCAAATCACTAAATCGCTGCACTCATGCCGCCCTTGCTGCCACCCTGTCCTCACGCTAAAGCCACTCTTGTACCTCCCTGCTTTCAGATGGTGATTCACCAGGTGAGGAGACGGGCCCTCAAGCTGCCAGTTAGAGTGAAGCTGAAGGCGAGGAGGAAGAGGAAGCCGGGCCATCAGCGCCACCCTCTACCGAGGCAACCCATGCCCACACTGGGAACATGCCTTCCCTGAGGGGAGCAGGGGGGAATGGTCTGATGAGGGTGAAGTTCCAGGACCCAGCAGGCTGCAGCAACGCGATGAGGGTAGGGAAGCTCGGGGGCCTTCTCCCTGGGGGGAGAGTATGGCTTCGAGTCCTGTTGCTCTGGACGCAGAGGAGGAGTGGGTCCTCGCTGAAATGAGCGCCCAGGCGGAGCAAAGGCACACTGAGCTCGTGGCTGCAGTGGCAAGGTTGCCCGAATCCATTGAATCACTGGCAAGGAGTGTGGAGCACTTCGCTGTAGCACAGGCGGCTGTCACGCAAATGCTTAGTGCTGCAATGCAGTCAGTGGCTGGTCTCATGCAGACGCAGATTGAGGCCACACGAGCACTGACTGCTGCCACCCTCGCTGGATCGGGCACATTTCCCCGGGGCTCACACCACGCCGCAGCAGGCCAGCAATCTGTGCTCCATCAGATTGCTCCGGATGCTGAAGTGCTGCCCCGTGGGAATGCCAGTGTGTCAGTCGAGCAGGGAGTTGCTGTGCTCTCTCAAGATGACAGCATTCCTGCTGCCACCACTGGCACTTCTCCACTGCAGTTGCCACCACCTGTAGGACAGACTGCTGCCGCCCATGCAGAGTTGGTGCAGGCAGCAGCCGGGCCCTCCAGGCCCAGAGCTGGTCCAGGCCGTCCCTCAAGGGCATCTGCAGTCTCAGTTTCTGACACACAGCAGCCTTTCCCCAGCCTTGCTCCAGCCACTGGGGTCCCATTACGGAGGAGCAGCAGGGTGGGAAGGGGGGAATTTCGCAAGGGAAGCAGATCACTCTCGAAGGGCAAAAAGTAGGAGGTGTGGCAAAATGTTTTTCATTGTTTTATTGAAGGCCGAGGTTCGTGGTCAATTTTTGTAACTGCTTTGGACATTGTCTCCAGGTTGTGAGAGTCAGTTATGTGAATATCTGCTTTTTTTTGTGTTTCTTTCTATTACTTTGTCATGCGGAAATGAGACACACAGAGTTTGTGAAATAAAGAAGTGTCTGTATTCAAAATGTACATATTTGGTCTTTGCAGTCATTGTTGCCTTGACCGGCTTAGGGGTTGCAGGATGGTTTCATTCAGGTTGTTGGAATGGCAGAAGCCATTTCCTCAGAGGGGGCCTAGAAGCGACTTGCTATGAGACTTTGACGGACGGCCCTTCCACTTTGTGCCTCCCACCCGCCTTGGTGCTGCTGATGATCATCCTCCTCATCTTCCTCTTCCTCTTCCTCCTCCTCCTCTGCTGGTGCTCCAATGCCTGGTGGCATTGGCTGTGTCCTGAGGATTGCAAGGTTATGCAGCATGCAGCACACAACAACGAAGTGGGAGACTCACTCAGGCGAGTACTGAAGGGCTCCTCCAGGATGGTCCAGACAGCGGAACCGTTGCTTGAGCACGCCGATTCTGTGTTCAACGATGTTCCTGGTAGCTTGATGGCTCTCGTTGTATCGTAGCTCAGCAGGGGTGCTGGGGGAATGGAGCGGTGTCATCAGCCAAGTGCACTGAGGATATCCCTTGACCTCGAGAAGCCAACCTCCTGGGTGATGCGGTGCCTGGAAAAGGTCTGCCACAGAAGTCTGGCGCAGGATGAAGGCATCATGGCTGCTGCCAGGAAAGTGGGCACTGACAGCGAGTATCAGCTGTTTGTCGTCACAGAACAACTGGACGTTTAAGGAATGGAAGCCCTTTCGGTTGCGGAAATCCTCGGCATTCTCTTGCGGTGCCCGCAAAGCCACATGCAGGCAGTGAATGGTGCCCTGCACCATGGGGAAGCCCACTATCATCGCAATGCCAGATGCGCGTTCTTGCTGCTTGTCTGGGGTCATGGGGAAAGAGATGTACTCTCGTCTCCTTTTAAAGAGGGCATTTGTTACCTGATGTATGCAGCAATGCACCGCGAACTGGGAGATACTGGCGATGTCCCCAGTAGCTGATTGAAATGAGCTGGCGGCATAAAAGTTGAGAGCCACTGTTATCTTCACTGCCACAGACAGAGACGTCCTGCTCCTCAGTTGAGGCTGCAGATCTGGCTGAAGCAGGTGGCAGAGCTCAGTGACCACCTCCTTGCTGAAGCGCAGCCTTAGCAAACACTGCTCCTCAGACATATTAACGTAGGAGAACTGTTGGCGAAAAACCCTGGGAGGGTAAGGTCTCCTGTACCGAGGCCTGTTGGCCCTCCTCTGTCTGGCCATGATTGCCACTCTCTCTCTGCGTCTCTGTGCCCTCCGAATGTGATGGAGAAGGATGACGTTCCCATCCATTGCAGCCCCCATAGTATCTGGGCAATCAAAGTTATGAAGGTCAAAAAGCAAAGTACCTGCAAAGTTATGGTCAGAAGCCAAAACTACCTCAGACAGCGTTGAATCAATGCAGAAGTCTCTCTTTCTCTCTTTCTCTCTCTCAAAATCTCTCTCTCTCTCTCAGAACGAGTGGTGCAAAAATGGCTACCACACAAAAGCCAGGAAGAGGCCCACTTTAAATAGCGCCCCCCCAGCCCCACAGCGACTGGGAAGCATTCCAGTCAACCTGTCGCTGGTAGCGCCAGGCGGAAAGGAGGGGGGCGCCGCTCAATTTCCAGTCCGGGGCGCCCCAAGGGCGTTGCACTCTCGAATGACGTCAAGATCTGCGTGCGCAGGAGATTGGGTGGTATTGTTTAGCGCCGCCGCAAAATGTCCGGTCAATTTCGCAAGAGGCACAGATATCGCCGCGCCCGGGCGCTACTTGCTTTGCGCCCCACTTAGCGCCCTCTTAAGGCACTAACGGGTGGCGCTACCAACTGAAGTTTTCCCCCACAGAGTTTGTCAAATAAAGAAGTGTCTGCATTCAAAATGTACATGTTTGGTCTTTGCAATCATTGTTGCCTTGACCGGCTTAGGGGTTGCGGGATGGTTTCATTCAGGTTGTTTGAATGGCAGAAGCCATTTCCTCAGAGGGGGCCTAGAAGCGACTTGCTATGAACCTTTGATGGACGGCCCTTCCACTTTGTACATTGTGTGCCTTCCTCCCGCCTTGATGCTGCTGATGATCATCCTCCTCATCCTCCTCCACCTCTTCCTCCTCCTCCTCTGCTGGTGCTCCAAAGCCTGGTGGCATTGGCTGGGTACTGAGGATTGCAAGGTTATGCAGCATGCAGCACACAACAACGAAGTGGGAGACTCGCTCAGGCGAGTACTGAAGGGCTCCTCCAGAATGGTCCAGACAGCGGAACTGTTGCTTGAGCATGCCGATTGTGTGCTCAACGATGTTCCTGGTAGCTTGATGGCTCTCATTGTATTGTAGCTCAGCAGGGGTGCTGGGCGTATGGAGTGGTGTCATCAGCCAGGTGCACAGAGGATATCCCTTGTCCCCAAGAAGCCAACCTCCTGGGTGATGCGGTGCCTGGAAAAGGTTTGCCACAGAAGTCTGGCACAAGATGAAGGCATCGTGGCTGCTGCCAGGAAAGTGGGCATTGACAGCGAGTATCAGCTGTCTGTGGCCACAGACCAACTGGGCATTTAAGGAATGGAAGCCCTTTCAGTTGCGGAAATCCTCGGCATCCTCTTGCGTCGCCCGCAATGCCACATGCATGCAGTCAATGGCGCCCTGCACCATGGGGAAGCCCGCTATCATCGCAAAGCCAGTTGCGCGTTCTTGATGTTTGTACGGGGTCATGGGGAAAGAGACTCTCGTCTCCTTTTAAAGAGGGCATTTGTTACCTGACAGATGCAGCAATGCACCGCGAACTGGGAGATATTGGTGATGTCCCCAGCAGCTGATTGAAATGAGCCGGTGGCATAAAAGTTGAGAGCCACTGTTATCTTCACTGCCACTGACAGAGATGGCCTGCTCCTCAGTTGAGGCTGCAGATTGTAAGTGCAGGGTTCTCAAAATTCCCACACTCCCCAAATTATGGATCAAGGGACCCTGTTTGGACAAGTTATTAAAAAAACAGGGTACCCAAAATGGCTTCTGTAACCTCGTGACCAAAACCAACAGGATTTTTAAAGCAAGGCTCTGCAGACAGGCAGGCCCGGCGATGTAACTTAAAATGCAGGAATCTGTGAAAAGACTCTAGAGCTAGACAGCTAAAGTAATCACAGAATATGCATTCATTCGACTTGAAACAGATCAAGCTAGAATGGGCCTAAAATCGAGGCCATTAGATTTCTGCATTTTAAATCGGTAACAGCTCATAGTAGCCATCAAGTCAGGATGGGGACAATTAAGTTTCATTCACGACAAACAACCAGGACATCGGGGCCATTAGACCCGGAGACAACCACTCCACAAGTCATTAAAGTAAATGGCTGTAATCATTGTAAACGAGCCCGCCAAAAGTTAGACAAAGGACTGACCTGATTTGGCACGCAGATAAGGAGTTGAAGAACGGTTATAATTGTAGGCCCATCAGTGGCAATCGCTCTCTTGGCTCTTGACTCTTATTGCTTGCCTGTGGCCTTGGCCTGCTGCCTCTCATTCTCGTGCCCTGGCCTCGTGGCGGGTTCTCTTTTCGCTCCCCGCGCCACTCAACAACCAAGACGCCAATTACACCAGGGCCAAACACGGGAGGAGAACGAGACCCAAGTTCAAAACCACACAGGCCACAAACGGGCAGACGAGACGAGACGAGACGAAGAAGAAGGTAAACCGGTAAAGGCAGAGAAGGGCAGCGGAAAGACGCATTTGGGGACAAACGCCCAGTTAACATAAGAACATAAGAAATAGGAGCAGGAGTAGGCCAATTGGCCCCTCGAGCCTGCTCCGCCATTCAATAAGATCATGGCTGATCTGATCCTAACCGCCAATCCACTATGACAGGACTATCTCCTGAATCTAACAGAATTAGACACACGAAAACAGGAGCAGGATCAGGCTACACGGCCCCTGGGCCCGCTCCGCTACCCACAGGGCCATGACCTATCCGAACCTAGACTCATGTCCAAATTCCTGCCCGCTCCCCGTAACCCTTAATTCCCTTTTCTACTAGGAAACTGTCTATTTCTGTTTTAAATTTATGTAATGATGTAGCTTCGACAGCTTTTTGGGGCAGCATATTCCATGGACCTACCACCCTCTGAGTGAAGTAGTTCCTCCTCATCTCAGTTTTGAAAGAGCAGCCCCTTATTCTAAGACTATGCCCCCTAGTTCTAGTTTCACCCATCATCTGGAACATCCTCCCTGCATCCACCCGATCCAACCCCTTCATAATCTTATATGTTTCAATAAGATCGCCTCTCATTCTTCTGAACTCCAATGAGTAGAGTCCCAATCTACTCAACCTCTCCTCATATGTCCATCCCCTCATCCCCGGGATTAATCGAGTGAACCTTCTTTGTACTGACTCGAGAGCAAGTATGTCCTTTCTTAAGTATGGACACCAAAACTGTATGCAGTATTCCAGGTGCGGTCTCACCAATACCTTGTACAACTGAAGCAATACCTCCCTATTTTTATATTCTATCCCCCTAGCAATGAAAGCCAACATTCCATTGGCCTTCTTAATCACTTGCTGCACCTGCATACTAACCTTTTGAGTTTCGTGCACCAGGACCCCCAGATCCCTTTGTACTTCAGTACTTTCCAGTTTCTTGCCATTAAGATAATAACTTGCTCTACGATTTTTCCTGCCAAAGTGCATAACCTCACACTTTCCAGTACTGTATTCCATCTGCCAAATCTCTGCCCACTTACTTAGCCTGTCTATGTCCCCTTGCAGGTTTTTTATGTCCTCCTCACTCACTACTTTCCCTCCCATCTTAGTATCATCTGCAGACTTTGACGTGTTACACTCGGTCCCCTCCTCCAAATCATTAATATAGATTGTAAAGAGTTGGGGACCCAGCACTGACCCCTGCGGAACACCACTGGTTACTGATTGCCAGTCTGAATATGAACCATTTATCCCAACTCTCTGCCTTCTGTTAGATAGTTATAAGCTGGTGTTTGGTGAATAAGTTGGCATTTACATGCATGGACAATAAAACCCCAGAGTCATAGCCCAGGTGAAGAATAAGCTGGCATTCAAAGAATGGGTAACAGCGTCCATGCCGAATAAACTGGCGTTTGAAGCATCGGTAGTAAAATCATTTAGACGGTAAACACCGTCAACCGACCCCCAACCGCCGCAATACCGTCGACGACCGCCCGAGGGAGAAGAAGAAGAAAACCCATCGCGACTCAACGACGATGGTAGCTGAGAAAAAGGAGGGTGCTTCGCATAAACAACTTCAGCGCTGCGCCCTGAGACCACGTGGCGATGGGATACACCAAAAGACAGCAAGAGCGGACCTCAAAACCAACCCAATTAAAGCAACAGGTTTTGGATTGGTGAGCATGAATTCCTGGCCCCTCATAGCTTAATCTAGTTAGGTATAGGGGGTGGGATAAGGATAAGGGGATTGTTAATGTAGTTGTTTTCCCTCGATGTGCCGTGTGTTCCCCATTCCCATATAAGTGTAATTGTTTATGCTTGTATTCGTACCAGTAATTCTCATAATATTGTGTTTTATTCTGCTTTAATAAAATTTTGGTTTTCTTGCACCAAACCACTTGTCTACTCGATTTTCTGTATCGCCGCCTGTACCTAAGTCCGGTGTCTAGAACCCAGGGGTGTGGGAGCGATTCGAACCGCTCAAAGACAGTCAGAGGTGAAGCTGACTGGGTGCACGGCACCCCCTACAGAAATGGCGACTGCGGCAGGACTCCGGCAACAGGGGTGCGATACAGTAGGCAATGGTTCAGATGAGCAAACCATGATGGAGGAAAGGATTTCTGATTATGTGTTTAGTAAGGTGAATATCACAAAGAAGTGGATCACCATTGTATTGAGGGCTAGGCGTCCGGTAGATGCAGCAGCTAAGTGGACAGTGGGGAGGGAACACAAGAAATCCCTAGAGAAGGCAGTCTGGCTGATGTGTTTCAAAAAGCAGGTCCAGCTTTTAGACAGGCTCGTTGCAGCACAGGCAGCCGAGTTAAAGGAGTCAGCCCTGGAGAGCCAGGACAAGGCTCTAGCAGGGGAAAAGCTACTGGTAGCATTGCAGGCCCTGAATCAAGAAAGGGTACATTTAATGGGAGAAGATAAGGCCAAGTTGGAATACCTACAGTGCCAGGTCACCGAAGCCAAGGGTAATGAGTTGAGGTTACGGGAAAAGAACGCCCGCTTAGCAAGGCAAGTGAGAGAACAGGAGGAGAAAGTAAAAGAGGTAATGGCAGCTTACTAGTTAGCGAGCGAACAGGGGTTTGAAGATGCAGATCATGGCCCCTGCAAGGAGCAGATAGAAAATCTGAGCCTGGCCCTGAGGAAGGCAAAAGGCATGGTGTGCCTCGTAAGCCCGAAGGCAGGCCAGGCGGATTTTATGGGGAACGAGGGGAGGACAGTTCAAACATCACTGGTAGTGCCCAGGGACGACCCGGTTGAGGAACAGGAGGTCTCACGACCACCACCCGTAGCGCCAGGTTTCAGCGAGGTCTGGCAGCAAGGGGGGGTGGAGTCAGAGGTGGGAGCGGAGGTGGAACAGCCCCCGCCAGAGAGGCCAGAGCCAGGACCGATGTGCCCAGCCCGGCATCAGAGGTTCGGCCCACCTGTTAATGGCGACAATGAGGGACCCCTCCAAAACCAGTTCGTATTACCCTATAGCACCCAACAGCTTAGGGCTATGGTGAGCCATATCCCAAAGCTCTTCGAAAAGGGGGACCCCTCGATCCACTTCAGGGAGGTAGAGCAGGCAGCCAGCGTCAACGACTGCGATGGCGCTGAGCAGGCCAAAATGCTGCTACTCTCCCTGGAGAGTAGGCTCCTCCAATCCCTCTCTGATGAGTGTAGGAAGGGGCAGTGCAGGTATGAGGAGCTCAGGGATGAAGTTCTGGAGGTCATGGGGATGAATGAGGGAAGTCCTTTCTCCCGTGTGGAGAAGACGGTGCAGCCCGCAGGGGAAACCCCGCAAGCTTTCCCGGACAGGTTATGGCCGGGGTACCGGAGTGCCTGTCCGGGGGCACCTAACCGGGCATTCCTGAACCAGGGTCAGCTGGCCCATTGGCTCCGTTGCCTGGTGGCAAACAGCTTGCCACAGGTCCGGGCCAAGGCGGAAGTCTTGTTCGACCCCAAGAATCCCCAGACCACCGAGCTCACGGTGATCAGACTGTTGACCCTAGCCTATAAGAATGGTAGGGGAACCGATGCACACCCACCCAAGGGGAAGGTGCATGAGGTAAAGCCCGGACCGGGTAGGAAGGAGTGGCATCAGGAAGGGAATAACCCCCCCAACACAAAGATGAATTGCTACGGGTGTGGGAAGGACGGACACTGGAGGAAGGAGTGCAAAAACCCTTGGAAAGATAACAAGGGAATAAATTCCACAGCCCCAGCCCAAAAGGCAGAGGCAGGAATCCCTCCCGCCGCAGTCGAGTTATTTTTGGACACCATGAGGTCCTTATTGACTGGCCACGGGAGAGTAGCAGCCGCTACCAGTGCTCTGATCCCATCAGCCCCATCCAACCCTCAGCCCTGACTAGAGCCAGCGCAGCCTGTTTACCTGTGTTCCCTTCGGTATGATGAATGGAAAAGACCCCTCGTGGAGATGGAGGTAGAAAAGGTGAAGGGGACCTATCTGTTGGACACGGGGGCATCATGCACTGTGGTCCATTCAGCTAACCCCACCACCTCGCCTCTATCTAACGGGGTCCCATAAAGTCTGTCAGGATTCACAGGCAAAGAACAGGCCGGCTCGTTTTCCATCCCGCTCGCCATTCGTTTAGGACCTCTCCGCTCTAAGTGGGCCTGTGTCCTAATGAAATGGGAAGTGGATGGTGGAAAGGGGGTCCTGGGAGCCGACTTTATTGTAGGCCACGGGATCCTGGTGGATTTAAGAAATCATTGCCTATGGGGGGCAAGTACAGGAAAGGGCGGCGAGGTAGTAGTAATCCCAGGAAAGGAAGGGAAGGGGACCCTATGCACCATGAAGCCCAAAGAGGGTTATAACCTCGAGCTCATGGTCAGTAACACCCCAAAGGAGTTCCAGGCATTTGTGCAGGCCCACCTAGCCACATTTGCCACACACAAACACGACTGCGGGAGGGTCAATGGGTTTGAGGTCAGCGTAGACGGGGACCCCATGGCCCAACCACAGAAACAGTATAACTTCCCCAGGGAAGCGGAGCCAGACATGGAAGCAGCCATGTCCTCCTTAGTACAGCAGGGGATTCTGAGACCGATAGCCACCCACGTAAACTCTCCATTGTGGCCGGTTAGGAAGTCGGACAATTCCTGGAGGGCCACGGTGGTCTATCGAGTGCTCAACAGCAACATCCCAGCCTGTGCACCCACGGTAGCAGCAGTTGCCGACCTGATAGGAAATATCCCAGCATCCGCGGCCACTTTCACGGTGCTGGATATTTCCAACGGGTTTTGGTCCATCCCTTTAAGGAGGGAGGATCAGTACAAGTTTGCCTTTACGTTCAAAGGGCAACAGTACACGTGGAACTGCTTGCCTCAGGGCTTCCACAACAGTCCCAGCATTTTCCATCAGTGCATGGCAAACAGCTTAAAGGATTTTAGCCAGCCCAGGCAGTTGGTACAATATGTGGATGAACTGCTCCTGTTCACCGATTCGAGAGAGGAGCATGGCCCACTACTGGCCGAACTGCTGGAGCTGCTCGGGCAAAAGGGTTTTAAAGTAAACCCAAGGAAAGCGCAGATCGGCCAGCAGGAGGTGAAATTCCTAGGCCTGACCGTACGCGCTGGAGAAAGGGCCATAGATAAGGCTAGGAGAGAAGCGGTACAAGAGTTACCAGTCCCCAACACAGTCACGGGTGTGAGGTCGTTTCTAGGGCTAACCGGGTACTGCAGAGACTTCATTGAAGACGATGCAGCCACAGCAGCCCCTCTGGTCCGACTCCTACACAAGGGAGTGGAGTGGGTTTGGGATGAGGGTTGCCAGGCAGCATTTGTCAGGCTCAAGAAGGACCTGCAGACCGCACCAGCTCTAGGGGCCATAGAGGGAGGGAAAGAGTTTTTCCTGGAGGTAGCAGCCAGCGGGGACAGCCTGAGTGCTGTGCTGCTCCAAGAGCGGCGTGGCAGGCTGAGGCCGATGGTCTACTCCTCCAGGATACTCACAGATGTGGAGAGGAGCTACTCCAACTGTGAGAGGCACCTCTTGGCCACACATTGGGCTGTGAAAAGATTGCTGATCTTCACAGGCACCTCTCCCATCACCCTCCTCACCCATCACACACCCACCCAGATGCTCCTGGATGGGAGGATCAAGGATGAAACGGTGAGCAGTGCCTGCATTGCTCGCTGGACCCTACTCCTCTCACAGATGGGCCTCAAGGTGAAGGGTCTCTGCGAGCCTGAGCTCGCAGCCAACCTGGTATATCTTAGAACAGCCCACCGGTGTTCCATTGAAGGGGTTTGGGAAGTGGACATAGGTTTATGGGCCAGGATACATCCCACGGGCCGCGAGATCTATATAGACGGCTCCAGCACGGTGTCTGCTGGCGAGCGTCTCATGGGGTCTGGAGTTTATGACCCAGTGGCAAACATTGCCCTGGCAATTAAGCTCCCCAGCACCATGAGCGCCCAGCAGGCTGAACTGTCCGTGGTAGTGTACGTCGTTACACACCCCGAAATCTTCCCCACCCCATACACGATTTGCTTGGACAGCATGTTCACATGCAATTCGTGTACGGAGTACCTGGCCATCTGGTCCCGCCGCGGATACACCTCCGCTGATGGGAGACCCCTCACAGTGAAACCCCTGCTGGAAAAGATCCTAGCAGCAGTGGGGGAGGAAGGGGAGGTTTTCATCCACAAGGTGAAGGCCCATTCCTCCACAGAACCCCGCAGTCAAGGCAACCAGCAGGCTGACATGCTCGCCAAGGAGGGTGCCCGCACAGGCACTTTCTGGGACCCATATGGGTCCAGACCCAAAGCAACAGTCAGGGGTAGGGACGGGACACAAGGGAGTGCAGGGATAGCTTTAGCCCCGGACCTTAAGACGGTCCAAACCCAAGACCCCGTCCTCAAGACAGTCCTCAGCGCAGTGACTGAGGGAAAAAGGGTAGAGGGTCCTTACGGCACAGCAACCCTCTCCGTGAAAGAGGGCATGCTGTTCCGGGGGGAACAATGGGTTGTGCCGCAGCAACACCGGAGGGAATTCCTTCAACTGGCCCATGAAAGTCCAAGAGCAGGACACCCCGGGCCTGAGACCACCTGGCAACTGGTGGAACAGGCGGGATGGTGGCCAGGACTCAGGGAAGATGTCCGCGAGTTCAGCGCCGGTTGTTTGGTGTGCGCTGCTAAGAACCCTGACCCCCACAAAAGGAAGGTACCTATGGGACACATCAGGAGGGTAGAGGGACCATGGCAGTCGATACAGGTCGACTACATCGGGCCCCTGCCCACCGCCCAGGGAGGCTATAAGTACTGCCTAGTCCTGGTAGATGTGTTCACGAAATGGGTAGAAGCCTTCCTCTGCAGAACAGCCACAGCTCTGGGTACTGCCAGGATCCTGGTCCGGGAGGTGTTCTTGCGGTGGGGGCTACCACAGTACATAGAGTCTGACCAAGGGAGACACTTCACCGGACAGGTGATGCAGAATACCCTTATGCTGCTCGGCATCAAGGGGAAATGGCACGTGGCCCACAACCCACAGTCATCCGGGATTGTGGAGAGGATGAATAGGACCCTAAAGGAAAGGTTGAAGAAGGAGACGGTGGACTCGCCTCGAAAATGGGCCGAGGTCCTAGGTTGGTTCTGATGGGGATCCGCACCAGCCAGTCAAAAAGCACGGGGTACTCCCCGTACAAGCTGATGACTGGCAGGGTTATGCGGACCCCCACCCATGTACTAGCCCCGGTGCTCACGGAAGGTCAGCTCAGAGAGGTAAACCGGGACAGGTTCGCCCGAAACCTCTTTGAACACCTTAAGCAGGTCCACGAGCAGGCGGCTGGGAACATGGGAAAGCAGCATCGGAGTAACCGATTGCTGTTAAAACCCCGTAAACACCACGAGTGGGAGGTAGGAGATCAGGTCATGGTGAGGAACTATGCCCGAGTAGGGAGTCTGGAACCATTATACATGGGGCCCTACAGCATTGTAGACAAGGCCAGCCCCATGGTATACGCTGTTAAGATGCCTCGGCGCACCAAATGGTTCCATATTAATCAGTGTAAACTGTTTAAACCCGAAAAGAGAAAACAGCCAATTGGGGTAGGGCCTGAGAATAGAAATCGTCAGCCTGCAGCGGGAGCGAGTTCACAGACTGCACAGGCAGGCGCTGTGGCTTGCTTAAGGGGAGGGGCCATCCCACCCACCGATTGGGACACTCCCCCACTCTTCTGGGCTCCAGATGAGGAGGGACCCGAGGGCGAAGACCCCACCCCTAACCCAGGTGTAGAGGAGGAGGGACCCGAGGTTGAAGATCCCGCCCCGGACCCAGATTTGGGACCTGAGGGCGAGGACCCCCAGCCAGCGGCAGTGGTGAGCCCACAGGCCGCACCGGAGGGGGCAGCGGTTTGGGTTAAAGGCCCACCAGCCAAGAAAACCCCACCCGCCAAAGTCCTCAGAAGGACCCCACGGACGCCCCAGCCAAGGAAACCATGGTCACCGGCTCCCCATTTTAAAGGGACAGCCTCCCAAGTTAGGGGGAAGTCTAAGGACAGAGGTCCCCAGCCGGCAGCCACTGGCTGCGAGGGGCCGACAGTGCAGGACAGTGCGGCCACACCAAAGGGAGCGGTGTGCCACAGTCCAAACAGAGATTAGCCTGGCCATCCGGAGACGGGCGGCTGATATACATAGTTTAGGTAGCGTAAGTTTATGTTGTTAAGTATGGGTATTTAGTTTAAGTTTAAATATGGTGATGGGTAGTTTCATACTGTAGTAGTATTTTAAGGATGTTTGTATATTGAGTCGAGGTCGCAAGACTCAACTATGCTTCACCCAAGCCAGAGAATCTCCTCGGGACCTGGCTATATGCTCATGTGTCTCTTTGCAGAAAGAGGATTTCAGAATGAAAGGGGGCGTACTCCTACTCGCCCTGCTAGGGATGAGCGTTGGAAAGCAAGGGGACGTGGAGGACCGTCACATCTACGGGTGCTCAGGAGAAAATGCTCCAGTGGTGACTGCTGGGAGCAGCGAACAAGGCATGGAGGAGCCCGTCATCTACGCCCATGAGGGAAGATGGCCCGGGTGGCTGGGATCCAACTCCACCCGGTACTCCGGCAGACCGGGTTCACCTACGGGGAGGCCTCCCTCCCCTGCCCCAGCATACTGGTTGTGGCCTCACGGGTCGGGGTCACTGAGGGGAAACGCGTGTGCCTGACTTGCAAAGGACAGTTTCCCCTGGGAAGGTGGTGGTGGCTCAGAAAGCTGAGCACAGACATGGGGGACCGTACAGCTGACTGGGAACGAATGGGGAGCGACACCCACCAGACGGTCACCGGGACCCAAGAAGGGACTAACGCATGTTGGGGTAAGTGGTGGGAGTCGGAACAGGGAATCTATGTCTGTATGTGGGTGTCAAAAAGGGCCTGCCCCACGGGCATATCTATCATCTTCTCCGCATCATGGCAGGATAAGGGGAAGGGGGTGGAATGAGATTCCCACCTACACACTTGCACAGTCCCACGTTACCCAGCCCCAGTTAAAGCCACTGAGCTAGTGGCACGCGCCCGGAAGCCCTTGCCCACGACTCAGGCAGCAAGGACACACAGGGAGGGGTGCCCCACCAGCACCAAGGGACCAGGGAATGGGCTGGTACTAGTACCGACAGAACAGGTACTGTACCAGGGGGTACACTATGCGGTAGCCTCCATGATTTTAAACCTCACCGAGGTACACTTACCGGAGTGGTGTCCCAAAGAGACAGAGCAGCTATACCAGGCCCTGTTAAAGGAGATGTTTAAGAAGTTTTACGAGTTCGATTTCGCTAATATAGACTAAACCGAACTGTACACCACACACCGCGAGTACTTTGGTAATGCAGGGAGACAAAGAAGGGGAGCATGGAATGATGTTTTTACTGCGTTCAACACAGGGTCCTCTGTCATCAACAGTCTGGATGACATAGAGCTGCAGACCCAGGTAAACGGTTTAAAACCACAGTTAAGGAAGATATTAATGGACGAGAATAAGGTAGTGGGCTCGGAGTTGCATGAAGACTAGGCCATGATGGTCCATTTAAAAGAAATTATAGCCGAGCTGGAGAAGCACGCAAAGACTGTAAATGCCCTCATAAGAGAGGACAGAAATGCTTCTGACCAGGCTGCACAGAACGAGGTGTGCGTGCTGTACGGGGCATGGTTGCTGGGCGAGGGCCGCAGTAATCTGGAGGATTTAAAACTGGGTTTAGTCCCCTCCTGGATCAGCAACAAACACCTCGCAGCCCTCCACCTGTTTGAGAATGCATTAAGCCCGTGTCAACTCCGGCTAGCTTCGGAGGCCTACCCCGTCCCAGTGGATTGTACACGGTCCAACCACACCATCATGGGAATAGTAGTGAGAATGCTGGTCATGGGTAGGACAGCCCGACCCGCACCGGTATACAGGGTAGAGAACATTGGAGTCATTCAGGGGGGTGCACACATTCAGTTCACAGCGGTCCCACCTTACGTCATGAAGTGGGAGCACGCTATGACAGGTACTGACCTCTCGGGGTGCCAGAGCCGGGGAGCACACATAATCCTGTGTCCCCAGCACTTGAACGCCTATTCAAAACCACAGTGCGGGTTTAAAGCTGTTGGCGCAAAACCTATAAATTGTACCATGGAGTCAATGGCACAAGGCCATGTTCCCCCACAGGTAGCATACAGGAAACTTTGAGTTATCTGGAGGCGAACCATCCAGCAAGCTGGAGCCACCGGCAAAAATCAGGAGCCGTTTTTTATTCTTTTCGTTTCTTTTCTTTGCTTTTTTTTCCCAGTCAAGCACTGCAAGGTCTGTAGCTATAGCAACAGCTTTAGCTACAGACGCTTGCAGCTGCACCCGACTGTTTAGAAGCTGTTGCTAAGCAACAGTGTTTGTTGTCAGATACGGAGATGAGAATCTCCGTATCTTTCAACATTAACTCTGGAGTGCCCGGCAGTTTTGAGGGAACGGCAGCAGCTCGGTCCCGTCGGTGCCGGATAGCACAAAGTTTCCTGTATATAGGAGGTGGGACATATTGTGTCACCACAGGTGCGCCCCACTACCAGCATGGACAGCATAGCTGGTGTCCAGTAAGTGACAGCAGTTTCTGCTTTAAACCCGAGGCACAAGTTCAAGTGGCCCAGGAACGAATTGTCCCCATTCCTGAACCCTCCACTGTTCACCTCACAGTAAAAGAGAATTTCACCAACCTGCAGAAGTATGTAGCGCATTTCGGCTATGAAATTCCCCCTCTCCCAGAACACCTTACCAAAATACTCAAAGACGTAATAGTCTCGCAGAAACATTTCTACACGTTAGAGCAGAAAACGGTAGAGATGGGGCTAAGATATTGGACATCGTGATCCCACCCTGGTGGGATATTTTCAACAGTATAGAGGTCCCTTCGTGGATTAGGCTGGCTTCCCACATCCTCGTGGTGTGCCAGCTGGGGATAGTATTGCACCTAGTCTGCACTTAGTGCTAGGGAAAAGGTCAAATACTAGAATTCCGAAACCAGAGGACCTGGAAGGAACATTATGTTAAGGTGGAGGGAGATACACCTGTTTGAATTTTTTTGTATTTCTGAATAAAGATTGTTGTTTTTTGTGTTTTGTTGTTTTTAATAAAGATTTGTGATGTGTTGTTTCAATAAAGATGTATGTGTACCAAGTGGTGCAGGGGTATCAGACCCCCTCCATGCTTGGATGTGTGTGTAAACGACTGTAAATTATTCCATGTATACTTATGTACACCACATTTTTACTGAATGGGAAATGCATGTGTCGTGGGTATATTGGATAGGTAATTACAGGGGAAGATTGACTATGGAGGGTCAGAAATTTTGCTCACCTCATTAGGATGATACTTAAAGCGAGTTTAGTATCAACAGGGGGGAGTGTAAGTGCAGGGTTCTCAAAATTCCCGCACTCCCCAAATTATGGATCAAGGGACCCTGTTTGGACAAGTTATTAAAAAAAACAGGGTACCCAAAATGGCTTCTGTAACCTCGTGACCAAAACCAACAGGATTTTTAAAGCAGGGCTCTGCAGACAGGCAGGCCCGGAGACGTAACTTAAAATGCAGGAATCTGTGAAAAGACTCTGGAGCCAGACAGCCAAAGTAAACACAGAAAATGCATTCATTCGACTTGAAACAGATCAAGCTAGAATGGGCCTAAAATCGAGGCCATTAGGTTTCTGCATATTTAATCGGTAACAGTTCACAGTAGCCATCAAGTCAGGATGGGGACAATTAAGTTTCATCCATGACAAACAACCAGGACATCGGGGCCATTAGACCCGGAGACAACCACTCCACAAGTCATTAAAGTAAATGGCTGTAATCATTGTAAACGAGCCCGCCAAAAGTTAGACAAAGGACTGACCTGATTTGGCACGCAGATAAGGAGTTGAAGAACGGGTATAATTGTAGGCCCATCAGTGGCAATCGCTCTCTTGGCCCTTGACTCTTATTGCTTGCCTGTGGCCTTGGCCTGCTGCCTCTCATTCTCGTGCCCTGGCCTCGTGGCGGGTTCTCTTCTTGCTCCCCGCGCCACTCAACAACCAAGATGCCCATTACACCAGGGCCAAACACGGGAGGAGAACGAGACCCAAGTTCAAAACCACACAGGCCACAAACGTGCAGACGAGACGAGACGAGACGAAGAAGAAGGTAAACCGGTAAAGGCAGAGAAGGGCAGCGGAAAGACGCATTTGGGGACAAACGCCCAGTTATAAGCTGGTGTTTGGTGAATAAGTTGGCATTTACATGCATGGACAATAAAACCCTAGAGTCATAGCCCAGGTGAAGAAGAAGCTGGCGTTCAAAGAATGGGTAACAGCGTCCATGACGAATAAATTGGCGTTCGAAGCATCGGTAGTAAAATCATTTAGATGGTAAAGACCGCCAACCAATCACTAACCGCCGCAATACCATCGACGACCACCTGAGGGAGAAGAAGAAGAAAACCCATTGCGACTCAACGACGACGGTAGCTGAGAAAAAGGAGGGTGCTTCGCATAAACAACTTCAGCGCCGCGCCCTGAGACCACGTGGCGACGGGATACCCCAAAGGACAGCAAGAGCAGACCTCAAAACCAACCCAATTAAAGCAACAGGTTTTGGATTGGTGAGCATGAATTCCTGGCCCCTCATAGCTTAATCTAGTTAGGTATAGGGGGTGGGATAAGGATAAGGGGATTGTTAATGTACTTGTTTTCCCTCGATGTGCCGTGTGTTCCCCATTCGATTATAAGAGTAATTGTTTATGCCTGTATTCATACCAGTAATTCTCATAAGATTGTGTTTTATTCTGCTTTAATAAAATTTTGGTTTTCTTGCACCAAACCACTTGTCTACTCGATTTTCTGTATCGCCGCCTGTACCTAAGTCCGGTGTCTAGAATTGAGGGGTGTGGGAGCGATTCGAACGGCTCAAAGACAGTCAGAGGTGAAGCTGACTGGGCGCATAGCACCCCCTACAAGATCTAGCTGAAGCTGGTGGCAGAGCTCAGTGACCACCTCCTTGCTGAAGCACAGCCTTCGCAAACACTGCTCCTCAGACATATTAAAGTAGGAGAACTGTTGGCAAAAAACCCTGGGAGGGTAAGGTCTCCTGTATCGAGGCCTGTTGGCCCTCCTCCGTCTGGCTATGATTGCCACTCTCTCTCTGCACCTCTGTGCCCTCCAAATGTGATGGAGAAGGACGACGTTCCCATCCATTGCAGCCCCCGTAGTATCTGGGCAATCAAAGTTATGAAGGTCAAAAAGCAAAGTACCTGCAAAGTTATGGTCAGAAGCCAAAACTACCTCAGACAGCGTTGACTCAATGCAGAAGTCTCTCTTTCTCTCTTTGTCTCTCTCAAAATCTCTCTCTCTCTCTCAGAATGAGTGGTGCAAAAATGGCTACCACACAAAAGCCAGAAAGAGGCCCACTTTAAATAGCGCCCCCCCAGCCCCACAGCGACTGGGAAGCATTCCAGTCAACATGTCGTTGGTAGCTCCAGGCGGAAAGGAGGGGGGCGCCGCTTAATTTCCGGTCCGGGGCGCCCCAAGGGCGTTGCACTCTCAAATGACATGAAGATCTACGTGCGCAGGAGATCAGGCGGTATTGTTTAGCGCCGCCGCAAAATGTCCGGTCAATTTCGCGAGAGTCGCAGATATCGCCGCGCCCGGGCGCCAGTTGGTTTGCGCCCCACTTAGCGCCCTCTTAAGGTGCTAACGGGTGGCGCTACCAACTGAATTTTTCCCCCACAGAGTTTGTCAAATAAAGAAGTGCCTGTATTCAAAATGTACATGTTTGGTCTTTGCAATCATTGTTGCCATGACCGGCTTAAGGGTTGCGGGATGGTTTCATTCAGGTTGTTTGAATGGCAGAAGCCATTTCTTCAGAGGGGGCCTAGAAGCGACTTGCTATGAGCCTTTGACGGACGGCCCTTACACTTTGTACATTGTGTGCCTCCCTCCCGCCTTGGTGCTTCTGATGATCATCCTCCTCACCTTCCTCCTCATTTTCCTCCTCCTCCTCTGCTGGTGCTCCAATGCTTGGTAGCATTGGCTGGGTCCTGAGGACTGCAAGGTTATGCAGCATGCAGCACACAACAACGTAGTGAGAGACTCGCTCAGGCTAGTACTGAAGGGCTCCTCCAGAATGGTCCAGACAGCGGAACCATTGCTTGAGCACGCCGATTCTGTGCTCAACGATGTTCCTGGTAGCTTGATGGCTCTCGTTATATCGTAGCTCAGCAGGGCTGCTGGGTGTACGGAGCGGTTTCATCAGCCAAGTGCACAGAGGGTATCCCTTGTCCCCGAGAAGCCAACCTCCTTAGCGCCCTCTTAAGGTGCTAACGGGTGGCGCTACCAACTGAATTTTTCCCCCCATGCCTCTGGCCTCAGACAAGGCTTGGGTCAATTTTTTAATCCTTTCTTCGCAGGGACCGTGATCAGAGTCTTCATAACCCCTACTTCTAGCTACCTTCTGAGCTATTTTAATGTCCCTTAGCTGACCCTCCAAACCGCCAGCTCTCGTTGTTAATCTTGCGTTCTCCTCCCGTAAGGCCTGCTCATTTAACCTGGCCTCCGTAACATGGCACCGCAGGTATTCCCCCATATTATGGGAGGTCTCTTCCTAGGCGCGTCTTTCAAGGGGACACAGGTAGACAGGCTGCGCTGGTTCTAGTCATAGGTCTGGGTTGTGTGGGGCAGATGAGGTTAAAGCACCAGTGGCGGTGGCTACCTTCCCTGGGCCATTTAATAAAACTCGGAGTGCAGCTACTATTGAATCAAGCATGGGGGGGAGAGGTTGGTGTTTCTGATTTTGGGGCAGGAGCTGGGGAGTTCTTTCCTACATTATCCTTCCTCGGATTCCTACAGTTCCTTCTCCAATGCCCATTCTTCCCACACCCGAAGCAGTTACACTTCGTATCGGAAGGGTTACCCCCTTCCTGGTGCCATTCTTTCTTATTCTGGCTAGGTTTTATTTCATGTACCTTTCCTTTTGGTGGGTGTTCTTCTACCCCTCTACCGTTCCGGTAAGCCAGGGTAAGTTGTCTGACCACTGCCTCCTCGGTGACCCGGGGGTCTTTTGGGTCAAACCACAGCTCAGCCTTGGCTCTGATCCGTGGCAAGCTGTTTGCCACCAGGCTTCGGAGCCAGTGGGCCCGCTCGTCCTGATTCAGGTGAGCCCGGTCGAGAACCCCATTACAGGCACTCTTGTACACAGGCCACAATCGGTCTGCGAAAGCCTGTGGGGTCTCCCCTGCTAGCTGTGTTGTCCTCTCCACCCGGGAGAAGGGACTACCATCATTCATACCCATGGCCTCCAGAACTTCCTCCCGGTTAGCAGCGTATCCGCCGGCGCCACAGGTGGTGTCCGAACAGTTTCCCCTTGCACTTCCAGGTCCACCCAGGCCGCACCCGGGCTTATTAGGCACACCATGCCTTTTGCCCTGGACAGAGCGAGGTTTAAACTATTGATCTGCTTCTGACAGGGGCCATGATCTCCCGCCTCAAGCCCCCTAGTGCTTGCCATCTTGTAAGCTGCCTGTACGTCTCTCAACCTCTCCTCCTGTTCTTTTACTTGCCTGGCAAGGCGGGCGTTCTCTTCCCGTAACACTAGTTCATTACTTTTTGCCCGGTGACCTGACACTGAAAGTATTCCTGTCTGTTCCTATGCTTTTCCACTATCTGCATCTTTTCCTGGTTTTGGGCATTTAATTCTGCTAACAACCTTTCCCCTGCTACAGTCCTTGCTTGAGACAGTTGAGCTGATTCCCGCAGCTCTTCTGTCAGTGCCTCAATGCGTTTATCTATGGATCTGTCGGTGGGAGCAGACCAACCATATGGCCTTCTCCACCGGCTTTTTATGATCTTTGCTCTCAGTCCATTTGGCTGCAGCATCCATGGGATGCTCAGCGCGCAACAGACTGAGCACCCATTTCTTGATGATATTCACCTTCTCAAATTCATAAGAGGAAATCCTCTCTTCCATCTTTGTTCTCTCCTCAAAAACAGTGTTTGCTGCACCACGTCCCTTTTGCCAAGGTCCTACCGCGGTTGCCATTATGTAGGGGGTGCTGTTGTGGGGTCAGCTTCACCTCTTATGAGCGGTTCGAATCGCTCCCACTCCCTTGGTTCTAGACCTTGGACTTAATTGGGTGTTATGATAAAAGTGCAGCAGACAACTGATTTTTCATGCAAGAACTTAGATCTTTATTTGAGAAAGAAAATACAACACAATAATAACACTCTAGTAAAATGGGGAAACACTTCGACACACATGAGGAAAAAATTACAGTAGACAAATACCTCACCCCTCCCAATCCCACCTTACTAGCTAAGTTAGGCTCTGAAGGACCAGGGATAATGCTCACCAAACGCAGGAATAGTTTGTAGAGTGGAAAAACTTGTGAATCTTCGGTTTTCTTTTGAGTTGGTTTTCTTTGGTCGCGGTGGCCCAATATTACCTGGTTGGCTGATGGTAATGTTCAGTTGGTTGATTCGTAAGGCCCTTGTTGCCGCGAGGTGTCTGATGATCACTGAAACTGTTGCTCTGGTTTCTTCTTGTGTTTGAACTGCTTCCAGAGAGAGAGAACTTCTGCGAGAGTCCTTCGAACTGCAGAGAGTACTGAACTTGAACTTGGAACTCCCACTGCTGTGAAAACAGGCCTTTAGTTATACTAATCGGGGCCTGCTAATTAAGTTGTTTAAAGTGGTTTTGGGATGGTTCCATGGGTTGTTGAAGTTTTAAAAATGTGAGAAGTAGTTTTGGGATGGTTTTCCTGAGCTGTTGAGCTCTTATCTAATTGTATTGAATTGTTCTCAAGCTTTGAGTTTCCTGTGGGGCCTGAGGTTCTTTGTAGGTTGGTGAAATGATTTGTTTTATGCATTTTTTGGATGGGTCTTGTGAGGCTGTTCTTCCGTGGGTCTATTGTTAGCGTGTAAATTTCTTGATAGGGGCTGAGTGACGTTTACAGTTTCCCCGACAGTTTGGCTATTTCGAATACTCAAACTGTCTACTGCAGAGGTAGATCCCAAATTCTGTGACAGCCTTTTTTCAAACAGGCCTGAACATGTCTTTTAAAATGCCAAGTCTGTTTCTGACCTTGAAGCTCCTGGCTAGGCCCAACATGCCTTTTTATCATTCCTGAAGTTTTTAGCAAGGGTCCAAAGTCAATTTTAATAGGGCTTCTTTTTGTTTTGGGGGATCTGTTAATTTTGAGAATCCTACACAAGGGCAGTCACTCTCACCTCACCTCTGAAATTCAGCTCTTTTTTTCATGTTTGGACCAAAACTGTAATGAGGTCTGGAGCCGAGTGGTCCTGGCCGAACCCAAACTGGGCATCAGTGAGCAGGTTGTTGGTGAGTAAGTGCCGCTTGATAGCACTGTTGACGACACCATTGATCACTTCACTGATGATTGAGAGTAGACTGATGGGGCGGTAATTGGCCAGATTGGATTTGTCCTGCTTTTTGTGGACAGTACATACCTAGGCAGTTTTCCACATTGTCGGGTAGATGCCAGTGTTTTAGTTGTACTGGAACAACTTGGCTCGAGGCGCGGCTAGTTCTGGAGGACAAGTCTTTAGCATGACAGCCGGGATGTTGTTGGGGTATTTGATGTATCCAGTGCGCTCAGCCGTTTCTTGATATCATGTGGAGCAAATCAAATTGGCTGAAGACTGGCTTCTGTGATGGTGGGGACCTCAGGAGGAGGTCAATATGAATCATCCACTCAGTACTTCTGGCTGAAGATAATTGCAAACCCTTCAGCCTTGCCTTTTGCACTCGCGTTCTGGGCTCCACCATCATTGAGGATGGGGATATTCATGGAGCCTTCTCTTCCTGTTAGTTGTTTAATTGTCCACCACCATTCATGACTGGATGTGGGAGGACTGTAGGGCCTTGATCTGATCCGGTGATTGTGCGATCGCTTAGCTCTGTCTATTGCATGTTGTTTCCACTGTTTAGCATGCATGTAGTCCTGTGTTGCAGCTTCCCCAGGTTGGTGCTGCTCCTGGCATGCTCCTCATTGAATGTTGGGCAAGGAGTCAAATAGCTTTAGAAACTCATTTTCTAGGCTCGCACATGAAGAATAGTCACTTGGGTGAGACACCAGAGGGAGCTTGGTGTACATGGCGTCATACCCTATTCTGAGCCAGGGTGTTCAGAACAAGAAGGGAGAAAATTGGGGGAAAAGTACAAAACGTGACCCATTAAAAAGCAAGTGGTGGGCCAGCAAGAAATAAAGATTCAGGTCGAGAAATTCGGTTAATTACTGACCTCTGGTAAGGCCCATTTCTTGAAAAAATGGCGGCTGCCTCACTTCCGACCCTGTCTGGCGCAGGACTCGGCGGCTGCCATTTTGGTGAGTGCCATAGCACTGCCGTTAGCAGCACTGGCCCTAGAAATGCAAAGCTGCGGAGCACAACATCAGTCATCGTGTAACGTCGACTTGACATCATGCTCTGCAAACTTGGACCTTTACGCTGACTTTAACACTGGGTCCTAAGCTCGCACTGAAAAGCGAGCGTGCAGCAGACCTACAAAGAGGCTGTCAGCCCTACTTAAAGGGGCACACACATCTTTCAGGTAAGTTTGTATTTCAGCTTTTGGACTTGAAAAAATATTTTATTGAAGTAGTGGCCTGGTGCAATAGATGTTAAAAGTTTTAAAAGTGTGCAGGGAGTGCAGGGAATGCTTCTGGACGCTTGCAAGGTTTCAGATGGTAAAGGAAGGCCTTTGAGAAGGCAGAAAATGCTGGAAATATTCAGCAGGTCAGACAGCATCTGTGGAGAGAGAAACAGAGTTCATGTCTCAGGTCGAGATGCTGCCTGACGGGCTATGTATTTCTACTTTTATTTCAAGTTTACAGCACCTGCTCACAGAGGGAAGAGGAAGATGCAAAAGAGGAAGATGCAGAAGAGGAGGAAGCGGAAGGAAGGATGCAGCCCAGACATCCCCTTTCTGGCCGGGATATCTGGGATGGAATCATCCGCCTGCGATACCAATGACCACAACCCCAATTCCCCTTTCAACATTTGTCCCACACTTTACCTTCCCTCTGTTACTGACCATCACAGTGTCCTCTTGGCCACAATGCTGAAATAAAAGCCACCACAAAGCAAAATTTCCAATCCAACTTTATCCAAATATACATCCAATATGACATCAAGAAATCAACTAATCACCTTTGTGCATTCCCTTAGTGACTGTCTTGTGTGTGCCTTTGCCTATCCTACTGATGCCATGCAGTGCTAACCCAGTGGCTGCAGCCTAGCTAGTGGAAGGCTGTTGACTTTAAGTGTGGGACACTGCAAATGGCCTTGCAGGACGACCTCGAGGAGCTGGTGGCTGGGCATGTCAAACATTGGGCCTTCTGCTGTGAGTAGCACCCAAAAATCAGCCTTACACGGTAAGTGTAGCACTGCGCTAATGTTAAACAGCAGCCAGCACCAAAAAACTGGTGCTGCTTGCGCGATTAATCTGGGCGTCCATTAAGTACGGCCCATGGTGGCACCGACATCTTTTCGGTGCACTCAAATTTTTAGCCCTCAGAGTTTCTTCAGTTCCTGCCATATCTAATTTTCATAATCTCTAAAAAAAAATCAAGGCCTCTAGTTACTTAGATAAGCAGCCAAAAGCTAGTTTTGCAGATATAATTCAAAGTAGGTCATGTTTTTCCAAATAGAATTGCCTCTGTGTGTTTCTCTCATTCAGACTAACCCATACTTCAACAGAAGTGAAAAGCATTGAATAGAAGAAATAAATATAAGCACAGAGGTAGTAATCAAGCTGAGGGAGTTTTTTAGCTTTTAAGAAATCGGGGTGGCGGGGTAAGAAGGTGAAAATCCCCTATTCGCTAATTTTGGCAGAAAAGATAATGGAAGCACGTGGCTTTCAAAAGTGCAATACCTGAAAGTGTAGGTTCATCAATAACAACTGTGGTGAGCAATCTTTGAGGTTAATGACAGATAGTAGTTGACAAATGAATGGTGATGTGCTAATAAGTTCAGTAATGGATGATGCAAACACATTTTTGGTGAGGGTGAATGTATACTAGAAATTGGATATGGCCTAAAAACAGGCGGTGTCACGGGCCAGTGCTATTTGCCCGTGCCCATTCAAAGTACTGTAATGCAGGCAGTACACAAAATTTGTGCTGCCTACTCATTATAATGATTGGAGCGCTGATCTCAGCGCTAAATGCGCTACTGATTGGCTTTGCGCTGAACGGGGGGCCAATATCAGGTGCAGTCTAATGGCCAATAATGTTTGGCCTAGTCTCTCTGCACTACTTAAAGGGGAGGTGCTTCATTGCAGAAGCATCTCAGTGTCATTGTAGAGCAAGCCATGGCTCAACCAAGGGACTGAGCACGAAGGTCTTCAGATGCTGCACTGGCGGCCTTGGTCCTGGCCATGCAACAAAGGTGGGCTGTCCTGTACCCACAGGATGGCAGGAGGCTATCCAAGACCAATTGCAGAAGGCCCTGGGAGGAGATAGCTGACTCCGTCATGGCCACCAGTTTGGTCCCAAGGACCCGGATCCAATGCTGAAAAAGTTTAATGACCTCACACAGCAGGTCAAGGTGAGTGAAGGCTTCAGCAAATGCCATATCCCACTACCTGCACCACAAACCTCACACACTGCTCAATGCACCACACCCCCATCACTCACCTACCAACAATCTCTAGCTATCACCAGGCATACCTCACAATCATGGCTTCAGTTCACCCTCACAACCTTACCACTGCTGCAACACTCACACCCACATCTCACACCTTGCACACACTGACAGTTATTCAACTATAGCAGGCATATCGCCGAAACACATTGCACCACACCCACTCACACACACATCGCCCAAACACATCGCACCAGATTCACTCACAAACACATCACCCAAACACATTGCACCACAGTCACTCACACACACATCACCCAAACACATTGTACCACATTCACTCACACACACATCACCCAAACACATTGTACCACAGTCACTCACACACACATCACCCAAACACATTGCACCACACTCACTCACACACACATCACCCAAACACATTGTACCACATTCACGCACACACACATCACCCAAACACATTGCACCACACTCACTCACACACATCACCCAAACACATTGCACCACACTCACTCACACACACATCACCCAAACACATTGCACCACACTCACTCACACACACATCACCCAAACACATTGCACCACACTCACTCACACACACATCACCCAAACACATTGCACCACATTCACTCACACACACATCACCCAAACACATTGCACCACATTCACTCACACACACATCACCCAAACACATTGCACCACACTCACTCACACACATCACCCAAACACATTGCACCACATTCACTCACACACACATCACCCAAACACATTGCACCACATTCACTCACACACACATCACCCAAACACATTGCACCACATTCACTCACACACACATCACCCAAACACATTGCACCACACTCACTCACACACACATCGCCCAAACACATTGCACCACACTCACTCACACACACATCACCCAAACACATTGCACCACATTCACGCACACACACATCACCCAAACACATTGCACCACACTCACTCATACACACATCACCCAAACACATTGCACCACACTCACTCACACACACATCACCCAAACACATTGCACCACACTCACTCACACACACATCACCCAAACACATTGCACCACATTCACGCGCACACACATCACCCAAACACATTGCACCACACTCACTCACACACACATCACCCAAACACATTGCACCACACTCACTCGCACACACATCACCCAAACACATTGCACCACACTCACTCACACACACATCACCCAAACACATTGCACCACATTCACTCACACACACATCACCCAAACACATTGCACCACACTCACTCACACACACATCACCCAAACACATTGCACCACACTCACTCACACACACATCACCCAAACACATTGCACCACACTCACTCACACACACATCACCCAAACACATTGCACCACATTCACTCACACACACATCACCCAAACACATTGCACCACACTCACTCACACACACATCGCCCAAACACATTGCACCACACTCACTCACACACACATCACCCAAACACATTGCACCACATTCACTCACACACACATCACCCAAACACATTGCACCACATTCACTCACACACACATCACCCAAACACATTGCACCACACTCACTCACACACACATCGCCCAAACACATTGCACCACACTCACTCACACACACATCACCCAAACACATTGCACCACATTCACTCACACACACATCACCCAAACACATTGCACCACACTCACTCACACACACATCGCCCAAACACATTGCACCACACTCACTCACACACACATCACCCAAACACATTGCACCACACTCACTCACACACACATCACCCAAACACATTGCACCACACTCACTCACACACACATCACCCAAACACATTGCACCACACTCACTCACACACATCACCCAAACACATTGCACCACACTCACTCACACACACATCACCCAAACACATTGCACCACACTCACTCACACACACATCACCCAAACACATTGCACCACACTCACTCAAACACACATCACCCAAACACATTGCACCACACTCACTCACACACACATCACCCAAACACATTGCACCACACTCACTCACACACACATCACCCAAACACATTGCACCACACTCACTCACACACACATCACCCAAACACGTTGCACCACACTCACACACACACTTCCCTTTCTCTTGCAGGTCAAGGTGGCACAAAACAGGAGGGAGCAATGGCAGGCGGGAGGCGACCAAGTCACTACAGAACCTCACCGACCTGGAGGAATTGGTGCTTGAAATCATTGGAGGAGCAGTGGCTGAGTCTGTGGCACCGGAGAAGTTGAAGCTATTGATGATGATGACGGTATGCTCGTACCTAATCTTTCTTCTCACATCTTACTTCCCCCTCATACCACAATCTCTTCTCACTTACAAGCTGCTGATGGTGTATGCATTGATGTCTTGCTTCCCCTCCCTCCCCTCACCACAACCTGACCCTTGTGCCTTTTTGCTTTCAGTTATCCAAGAACTGCCAGCAGGCCAGCCTGTCCCTCAGGTTAACCAAAGTGAAGGAAGAGACAAACAAGAAGAAGAAGAAGAAGAGACACCAGCACTGAATTTGACGCTCACAGACACCAGCTCAGAAAATGGCACTGTGTGGAATTTAGAGGGTAGTGTAGAGATGGGATCTGCACATGGTGAGTCACCGGACACTAATGTGCAGCAGCCAGGCCAGGGGGAAAGGGTAGCTTGGCTGCCAGCTCCTTGGAGGGCGAGTTCGTGCATGAGGTCTGCTGCACAGGCCCAAACACATTGTACCACATTCACTCACAAACACATTGCTCCCTGTGGCCTCAGCAACTTGAAACAAGTTTAGAAAGCTGCAAGAGTTGCAGAAACTTAGAGAGAGCCAGTCAAACTGAGAAACCATGTCAGCTGTAAGTTGTTGTTGTTGCTCCCTTTAAATAGCGCTCCTCGGGGTTCCTTCCAGCTGGTTGTGATTAAGATCGGGTGGTAAGTGGAGCAGAGACATCAAAAATAGCAGATTGTGCATTAAATGAACGTTGCACATTAACGCGCGATCTGGCTCATTTACCTTTCTCTAGCGAGCGCTGGCAACAGCAGCGCTGCCAACCCGCTGGAAATGGCAGCGGAACCCGCTGGATGTGGGTGGAAGCGAGTCAGCTGCCATTTTTCATCAAAATGGGCCTTAATGGCCGGCACCAAACCCCCGAATTTCTAGGCCTGTGTGTTCAAATATTCAAGGGAAATACCAGACATGGCAAAAAAGGCAGCAGAAGTGAAAATAATACGGTTGTTAAAATTACATTATATATGCCCTGATGGAAAAGAGAATGGCCCTGAAATTACTGAGAGCACGCCATCGTAATCTATTTGAAAGGGCCTGCAACTTCCAGGTGTGTAAAATCCAGAATTTATGATCTGTCATGGTATGCCTTGACAGATCATCCGAACCGACTGTAAAGTGAGTATTGTTGGTGCAGAGTTGGGCTATTTACTCAACAACTGCCCAGCAATTGCCCACGAAACTCCTACACCTGTGAATGCTTTTATCAGCGTAAGGATATATATAAGACTTAAATTAAACATTTAAAAATCAAAAATGATGCACATACACTTTAAATTAACTTATGCAACTATTGGCCCGGATTAAGATGTTTAAAATTATTTATCAAAATATTCCATTTTTATTGAGTTTGGTGCAATGAAAGGACTTATGAATAAAATTGAAGTTCAGTCCATTTATATTGATTAGAATTGTGTAAATTATATAATTATTTGGGGATTCCATTGCATATCATTAGGGGATTCCCTTTGTAAATGATTGCAATGGCCAGGTGGCATATCTCAGTCCCAACTTCCCCAGTGAGCCTGAGCCTCCTCATGCACTGTTCCTCCACCATGCCCTGGTAGACCCACTGTTGCAGTAGACCCACTGCCTATGGTAGTACCTGGTGCATATGTATATGCCATCTGTGTTCCTGTGCACACTCTCCTTTTCTTCCTACTCTATTGTAACATACTGGCCACCGGCTGTTGCACCTGTGTTTTCAGGTAGAAAAGTCCATTATTCACCTTTTTTTTAACTGCTGTAGTGACCATTTGAACATTGCTGTCTGCTAATCTATCTTGCATTATTTTCCACCATCCTTCATCTGCTGTTGCTTCCATTTTCTGCTTCTTGATTATACAAATTATTTTATTGCTTCCTTCTGTGATTTTAATCAGGGCTCTCTTTACTGTGAGTTCTCAAGCTTTACACCAGCTGTTCCCTCTAACACTAATTCTCTCTTACTAATCCCTCTCACTTCGTTCTTTATGTTTTGTCTTTGTTCGACTCTGCCCCTTTCTTTGTATGTCTGTACCACCCGCCATTGTATTTCTTTCTCTTGTTTCTTCAGGATGTTACATTGCACTTGTAGCCCTCAGAACCTTTTGCCTTCCTCCCTGCATTCTGTAATTCGGTGATCATTGTGCTAACAATTACTGAAGGTTACAGCTTCACAATCTCTTTGGATTTAGCCACAGTGGCTTGATTAATTGAACTGTTTTCTTCAGTCAAATTATAAACATGTTCTGCTGATTGATCAGTATTAGAATATAACCGAGATTTACATCTTCTTACCTCTCAATTTTTGGATGTGTTCGGGCAGGTGGAGCAAGAAATGGGCCAGGAGTCCTTTAAGTTAGATCCATGCCTACTTTAGTGCCCACCTATTTTCGACAGACGGCAGAAGCTCTTGCCCTAAAATGGGACCTGTACTTAAATGTGGCAGTAATTACATGGTGATACCATGCATACTATTATTATGTCCGTGTGTAATTGAGACACGGACTGCAGGAGTTGGTTACAACAGGTGTTTACTGAGTGGAGACAAAACTGGAACTACTATGCACAGTTACTACACAGGCTTATATACAGGGGTGGTCACTACTGGTATTGCAGTATACAGGGGCTGCAGAATATAGTTCCTTCTGCAAAGTACATACACTACAATTCCTCCCCTTTTAGCTAAACAGTACATAACATTCGATTAATAATCAAATAACATATTTACAATTACAGTTGCTAGATACATTAGCTGAAGTTAAGCAATTATAAGTTCAGTCTTTGAGGAGGCTTCCTGATTCTGTCTGGATAACGCCTCTTTGGGGTATCAGGTTCTTCTGGCAAAGTTGATTCGGGATCAACGTCGTTGTTTGGTTCGTCTACTTCCAATATCACCGATTCTGAGGTAGATGCAATTGGTACTTCGGTTTCATCACCAGGTGTATCGGATCGTGGTGTGGAATTGACGTTTTCCAGTGACTCTAGAATCTGGTCAGCATGGCGTCTTACAATGCTCTCTCCAACGTCCACGGTATACATTAGAGGTGCTTGCCGTGTGCAGATCGTTCCTGGCTGCCATTTCTCTGTGCGGTAGTCCCGGGCCAAAACCGGTTGACCTATCTTAAAACTCCTAGTCGGCCTTTCATTCATATTCTGAAACTGCCTGTTCTCCACATCTCTTCTGATGTTTGGCTTAACCAAATCCAAGCGGCATCGTAGTCTTCGATTGAAGAACATCATGGCTGGAGTTTGGTTGGTAACCGCATGTGTCGCATTCCGGTAGGCAAACAAGAAGTTATCCACCTTGTGTTGTAGGGGTATGTCTTCATTACACATTGCCTTGATAGCCTTCTTGAATGTTTGAACGAACCTCTCGGCCAATCCATTAGTGGCTGGATGATATGGGGCGGATGTGTAATGCTTAACACCATTGTTCTTTAAGAACCTCCGGAACTCTTCAGACACAAACTGTGGTCCATTGTCGGAGCAAACCTGTTCAGGCAGCCCATTTCTGGCGAATATGGTTCGTAAGACTGTGATAGTTTTCTCTGTGGTGGTTGAGGACATTTTTATTACCTCTGGCCACTTTGAATGTGCATCCACCGCAATTAAAAACATTGAGTCCATAAATGGACCAGCAAAATCAATGTGTACCCTTTGCCATGGAGATGAGGGCCACTCCCATGGATGTAGAGGGGCTTGTGGTGGGGCGTTTTGGACCTTCTGGCATCCTGTACAGCTCTTGGTCATCTCTTCGATTTCTCTATCGATTCCCGGCCACCACACAAACGCTCTGGCTAAGTTCTTCATTTTTACCCCTCCCAGATGACCCTCATGAAGCTCAATGAGCAGTCTATCCTTCAATTTGGGTGGAATTACTACTCTGGATCCACACATCAAGGTTCCTCTGCACACTGACAGCTGTTCTCTTCTCGGTGAGAATGCTGGCAACAGTGGTTCGCCATGTGCTGGCCATCCCTTCACCGTTAAATCATAGACCCTGGAGAGTGTAGTGTCATTTCGTGTTTCCTTTTCTATGTTTGCATTCGTCACAGGTAGAGATTCGACTATGGTCGAGTGGAATATCTCCACAGGATCCACTGCAGGTGCTTCTTCCACCGTCGGCAACGGTAGGCGCGACAATCCATCAGCATTCCCATGCTGTTTAGTTCCTTTGTACTCGATGTCATATTTGTGTGCCCCTAGGAAAAGGGACCACCTCTGTAGCCATTGTGCTGTCATTATCGGGATGCCCTTCTGAGGGTTGAAAATGGAGACAAGAGGTTGATGATCAGTTAGTAGAGTAAATTTCTGACCGTGCAGGTAGTGATTGAACTTCTTCACCCCCCACACCAGGCTGAGGGCCTCTCTGTCAATCTGGGCGTAGTTACGCTCGGCTGAAGTTAACGAGCGTGACGCAAAAGCTATCGGCCTCTCTGAACCATCAAGGAATTTATGTGACAGTACCGCTCCAACGCCGTAGGGAGACGCATCACACGCCAGTCTTATCGGTAGTGATGGGTTGTAGTGAGCCAATACGTCTCTTGAAGTGATTAGGTCTTTACTCTTCTGAAAGGCCCGCTTACATTCATCGCTCCATTTCCATGCTACTCCAGTTTGTAGTAGGGCGTTCAGTGGGTGCAGAATTGTGGACAAATTCGGCAAAAACTTATGGTAGTAATTCACCAATCCGACGAATGACCTCAGTTGCGACACATTTTCAGGCGCTGGAGCCTTAACTACCGCTTCAATACGATATCTGTTTCTTAAAAAACTCGCACTTGGGGCAATTGGCTCGTAGCCCATGTTCTCTTAGTCTAGTGAGCACCTGCTCTAGGTTGGCAAGGTGTTCACTGTCATTTTCACCTGTCACTAGGATGTCGTCCAAGTAACACTGAGTCCCCGGAATCCCTTGCAGGACTTGTTCCATCGCTCTTTGCCATATCGCCGGAGCTGATGCTACTCCGAATACCAGTCGATTATACTGGTAAAGACCTTTGTGAGTGTTTATCGTGAGATACTTCCTAGAGGATTCTTCAACCTCCATCTGCAAATATGCTTGTGCTAGGTCAATTTTTGTAAAACGCTTCCCTCCAGATAGTGAGGCGAAAATATCTTCTATCCTCGGGAGGGGATACTGTACTGTGTGAAGGATTGGGTTCACCGTCACCTTGAAGTCCCCACAGATGCGAACCTTCCTTGGCTCCTCAGACTTATTGTTTAATGTTTTTTTCATGACAGGAACGATGGGTGTCGCCCACTCGCTCCAGTCTACCTTAGATAACACGCCTGCATTCTCCAAATTCTCCAGCTCTGCCTCGACAGCTGGGCGAATTGCATACGGTACCGGTCTTGCTTTGAAAAACTTGGGAATTGCATTCTCTTCTATTTTTATCGAGGTGGTTACACCTTTAAGAGTTCCCAGTTCTTGTTGAAATACCTCTTTAGCGTTAGCTAAGATTTTTGACAATCGTCCAGGTGTGA
Organism: Somniosus microcephalus; assembly: GCF_052327205.1. NCBI lineage: Eukaryota > Metazoa > Chordata > Chondrichthyes > Squaliformes > Somniosidae > Somniosus > Somniosus microcephalus. The sequence goes on from NC_140993.1 coordinate 109,927,949, forward strand.
CGTCGTCATCCTTTTTACCAGCCACAGTCAGTGCCTGAATGGAGTGCCAAACTAAACTTATCTTTCTGATCCATTCACGTCCCAATAACGGTGGTCCACCATCTTGCAGTATGTACAGATACAATTTCTGTATTTCCTTGCCGTTGTATTCGACAGGCACCCTTATTTTCCCTCTGGGGTATACTTTCTGCCCCGTATACGTCTTCAAGACAATGGATGTCTCTTTCAAGGGTATGTGTGAGAATAGCCGCTCGTAGTCTCATTGATTCATGATGGTCAGGGCTGATCCTGTATCCAATTCCATTTTGACTTGGGACCCTGCTATCGTGAGGGTGACCCAAATGGTTCGGTGATCCTCTTTTGCAATTACGTTGTGAAGTTTGAGACAGCTTAGTCTCTTGTTCCCGGATTCACTATCACTCTTCTGGTCTTCGGAACTACTGTCCGTCATCTTTTGTACTTTCCTGTACTGTTCCTTAGTAGCCTTTTTGTTGTCGTTAGTCTTCTTCCCAGACCTGCAAACTCGTGCAATGTGTCCCATCTTTCCGCATTGCCTGCATATTTTGTCCTTGGACCAGCAGTCCTTCTGGTCATGGGTTGTTCTGCCACAGCGATAACATTTTTCAAATCCCCGTGTCATTTCATGGGTGCCGTATTCCTGTATTTCCGCAGCTCCCCTTGCTGCTGCTTCGTATGATACTGCCACGCTGAAAGCCTTATCTAGCGTCAGCTCTTTCTCTGAGAGTAACCTCTTCTGGGTTCCTTCACTCAGGAGTCCACAGACAAATTTGTCCCATAGGGTATCTGCCAGTCCTGCTCCGAACTGGCAGTGCTTTGATAGCTTGCGTAGTTCCGTAAGGTAATCAGCATTGCTCTCATCTTTATGCTGATTTCTCTTGTGGAATTTAAATCTTTCTGCTATCGGCAGCGGTGTAGGATTTAGGTGTTCCTGTAGGATATCAACAATTTTGTTAAAACTCTTCGCCATCGGTTTGGCTGGAGTGATCAGGTTCCACAATAGGCCGTACGTTCTAAGTTTAGTAGTACCGATGCCTTTTTCTCATCGGCTACTTCGTTTGCCTTGCAATATACTTCGACTCTTTCCACATACGTGGTCCAGTCTTCTATTGCATTATCGAAGGCAGTGATATTGCCAGTCTTCGGCATCTTGGAAATCTAAGATGGCGCCTCCCGTGCTTTGCCTTCTTCCCTGATTGAACAAAATGGCGCCTCCCGCGCTTTGCCTTCTTGCCCGCTGGATTAAGATGGCTCCTCCCGCGCTTTCTGTCTTCTCCGCTGCTGCTAGCACTGTTGCTGGCGTTTTTATGCCTTGATGGCGACACCCTATGGTCTTCGCGCACTTCCCCCCCGCGCTGCTGCTAACGCCGCTCTCCGCGGTCCCCGTGGCAAACTGCAGCTCCTCGCGGCTTCCTGCGCTTCTAATTTCTTTTATTGTTCCGTCGTCAGAGCAAACCCTACGGGACACTTTCCTCCCTCTTCTCGGGTCTGTACGCTGCCCGGCTTCGTAGCACCGGCAGCACCCTGTGTGCTCCACCCTCTCTCTCTCTCTCCTCTTCCCGACAACGCTGCTCGGCCCCGTTGAAAAGCCACCCGATCGAGCTCTAGCCCGCTGCAGCCCAGGAAGGATCAGTGTACTACCTCCCACCAGCCCGATTAGCTGGAACACCATAGACAGGATAACCAAGCCCCGCTCTCGACAGCCTCTCCTGTAAATCTTCAACTCCGATGAATCAGAGGCGGTTGCCCACGGTTGACGCCCGTTTCTTCTGTTTGTTTTTTTTTCTTTCTTCTGGCCTCGACCTCTAACAACTTCGCTTCAGGGATGGATCCCCATGAGGTGGTGCAGAACTGTAGGTAAGTTCGGATCTGCTCGTCGCCAGTATTATGTCCGTGTGTAATTGAGACACGGACTGCAGGAGTTGGTTACAACAGGTGTTTACTGAGTGGAGACAAAACTGGAACTACTATGCAAAGTTACTACACAGGCTTATATACAGGGGTGGTCACTACTGGTACTGCAGTATACAGGGGCTGCAGAATATAGTTCCTTCTGCAAAGTACATACACTACAACCATTTTCTGTCATTGCCCCCTCATTTACATTCAGTGTTAATCCACCTATTTACAACAGGTGTCCAGGGTTGCTAGGTGCTGGGGAAAAGAGTCAAACACAGATATTTCAAAGCTTTGTCCAATCCTTATTTCTCCACAGATTTGAATTAGTTTGTTTTGCTTCTTTCAACTACTTTATAATCAGCCTTTCTGCCATTTGCTCAATTCCACCCACCCCCCCCCCCCCTTAGACAGGGCACAACATGGACGTCCCATTAGGGAATTCCCTCTATCTTTGCTCCCTGGAAGTAGGCTGCACTGGGAATGCATGGCACCTAGCACAGCAGTAGCCCCATGACTGAGGACACGGGCAGAGGCAACCCCTACCTGCATTTACCCAAGGAGCAGGAGCAGCCTAAAGAGGATGTGGAGCATAACTTTTTCCAGCCAGTAAGGCATGCACATGTCACATTGATATAGGAAGCCTCCTCTTGACTACCATATCTGGACAACGTACAAACAATCCTGTGTACATCTCCCACCATCCCACCTTTTTATCATTCACATGATATTATCTACAGAACCTTCGCTGTGTAAATCAATTCATATAGTCAGCAAAGCCATTTTCTAAACTTGCCAGGAACAAAGTCTGGACATGCAAAATCTTTAGTGTAAGTGTCAAGTGCTTCTTTTCATTGTGCACCCCTTGGGTACCAGTGTGTGATGTGAACTGTTAACCTTAATCTAGTGTGCCTCTCAGGTGCTACCTAAGCAGCAGATGTACATGAGGTGGATGGCTTGAAGGGATAATTACTAGTCCTAGCCCCTTTAGGGCTACCCTGGATCAGGCGTATTTCTCAGACGTTCACTTTCAACTAAAGTTTGAGGTAGCCAAATCCTAAAGACGCTTAATTGGATCTAAAGGTCCGAACTATCTCTCCCTAAAGGAAAGGAACAGCCCGAGAATGTTGCCATCCTCTAGATAGAGCTTTTAATAAGTTTAGCTAGACTATAATGTTCCAGATATTATGAGGGTCTGGAAAACTCCCCCAGAATTCTGTAACTCTCCACCAAAGAGTGCACAAAGATTGAGTTTGCGAGTTTTTGATACAGAAGTCTTATGTGAGGCAATTCTAAAAATATATAGATTTATTAAAGAACTGACATGCAATTTACAGTTGGTGAATCAATCGCAACATTAACAGTTCCAAAAAGAGAAAACTTACGATCTTATTATGAGAGAATCTTACTTTTAAATCTTAACTTCGCTACAATATTACAGTTCTTAAAGTTCTTATACAGGCAGGATATCCACCAATATCAAATACCTTTGATCCCCGAGGTACAAAGAGTTGGAGACTACAGAGCCGCCTCTGAAGCCGAGAATCGCTTTACCCGATTAAAGCGAGTCTGTTATCCCATTTGAGAGTTCAATATTTATACCGTTTTCCAGTGGTATTTCCTTTAAGGTTTTCTGCTGATGCAAGCTAATTATCTCTAGTCATTTTTCTGCCGACCTCTGCAACTCTTACTGTCACCTCAGCCAGACTCATGTCTCATCTTTAGGTGTTCCAAGTTTACCATTTAAAAACGGTGTGATGGCAGGTGTTCCTTACTTTATGTCATCTTTACGAGGGCAGATGTTCCTTATCTTATGTGCTTCTTTACGAAGTGTAAATTAGAACACCTGATCCAGGGTGAACCATTGTTTTGTTCCCAAAAGTTCAGCCTGTCAGAGCCCTTCACTTTCTGTTTCAATAAGGCTATTTATTCAGTGTCAACAACTATTTTATCTCAATAGCCAGAATGCTTTCATAATTATTTCACAGTTAGGTTTCTAAATTTTCAAACCCAGTTTGTCATGTTTTAATAAGGCCAGGATTATTTCATAAGATAGTGTATTTTTCTGAATATGTTATAAGGCTTATTCTTTCACAGGCTGCTGTGTTTTAGTTTGAAGCAATGGGTACTGAGGTGGCCCTTATGCCCCCTCTAGCTCACTCACTAATTCCCAAGGGTAGATGTCTTTGGGTTGATGTTTGCTAGGGAGACAGTGAGTGATAGTGCATGTTCAGAAATGCTGATAGGGTCGGATATAGAGCGGTCCAGTTTTTCTTTCCCTCTTTCTTCTTTCTCAGGCACATCTAAACCAGAAAAAGAAGAGAGGTAAAATGCATTGTTGTGGATTAGAGTTGATGTGATTTTCAGTAGGAGTTCATGAGTGTTTCATGATTTAGTTTGCTAATATGCAATGTGGAATTCAATGCAATCAGAAACTTGAAAGGTTCACCTAAACTAATAAATTGTATATGTGTTTCAGATATGCAAGCAAAACTTCTGAAGTAAGGTTATTTATCAGCCCTCTCTTTCCCACTGTGAAAAAACCCTTTTAAGGAAATGCCCTCATACTCAATCCTGTAGCTGTGCATTATAGGGTGAAACCATTGGAAAATGGAAAAGCAAATTACTGCGAATGCTGGAAATCTGAAATAAAAACCAAAAACAGATGATCTTTTGTCATTTAATCTCTCCTGCCTTCCAATCTATCACAGACCTTCCCTTTTGTTCTTTCCTCTTCTCCATCTTTCCCTGCCTCTACTTGCTTAAAACCTGTTATATCTCTAACTATTTTCAGTTCTGATGAAAGGTCATTGACCTAAAACGTTGACGCTGTTTCTCTCTCCACAAATGCTGCCTGACCTGATGAGTATTCCCAGCATTTTCTGTTTTCATTGAATTGGAAAATGGAACTCAGATTATAGGCCAAATTATGCATTGCTCAGTTAAGGAGACCCAAACCAACTATTTGCTAGCCCCCAACTTCAAAATACTGGCAGTTACATTTTGTGATCTTTTGACCCATTTTTGCACAGAAAAGTTTTAGAAAAAGAATTACTTTCAATGGTGAGGTACATGATTAACCCATGCCTGTTCCTTGCTTTATCAGCAGCACATTAAATTGGTGCTGCCTGCTGCTTTACCTGGTTGCTGCATGCAGCCAGTGTACACACGCTGTTCATTGGCTGCATGCATCAGCAGGGGCCCCAATATCGTAAGTGGCTAGCACTGCTTAAAGGCAGCCTGCACCTCTTAAAAGGGAGGTGTACTGCGCCTGCAAGCAGTGGTGGGAGTTATTTGAAAAGTGAATCTGTGCTGTGATACATTGATGAATGGCTGAACATGTGAGAGAGCGTGCACCGAGGTTTTCAGACACTGCACTGGAGGTCTTGGTGCAAGACGTGGAGAGAAGGAGAGACGTCCTATATCCGCGGTGGTGGGGGTGGGAGGGGGTGCAGGAGGTCCTCCAGACACCTGCTCAGGAGGCAGTGGGAAGAAGTAGCGGCAGAGGTCAATGCCAGGAATGTTGCTCCAAGAACATGGATGCAGTGCAGGAAGAAGCTTTACGATCTTACATGACTTGCCAAGGAGAGTGAGTTCATCTTCAAATGGCATATCATACGAACTGCACCACTAACCTCATCCACTGCTCCGTTCACTATACCCCCATCACCCACCTACCAACAATCTCTATCAATCAGTACTCAACCCTTTATGCTTTACCTCAACCTCACACACGTAGCACTATTGCAACCCACAACTCACAGCTCGCAAACACTGGCAGCCATGACATCCACATCAGACAAACATATTGCAGGACACTCACTGACACACTTATCTCTTTCTTGCAGGAGAAGTTGATGCATAACAGCAGACAGCAGGAAAGAACTGGAGGACAAGCGTGCTTGCATGTTTTAACCCCCATGGAGGAGACAGTGCTGGCCATCATGGGATGGGGCATTACTAAGGCTGTGTCCATCAGTGGCGCTGGAGTAATCGATGATGAAGGTCTCTCCATACTTAGTCCTTCTTCTCACTTCACACTTCTCCCTCATCCAACAATCTCTTCTCACTTACAAGCTGCAGATGGTGTAAGCATGCACTTCTTACTTTCTCCTCTCCCCTCACCATAAAGCAACCATTGCTCTTTTTTCATTTCAGATACCCAAGAACCTTCCCAGTCAGAGGAGGAAGAGGAAGAAGAAAGTGAAGATGAAGAGACACTGTCACTCGATCTTACACTTGTAGCTACCAGCTCAGAGACTGGCACCATGCATATTTTAGAGGCTAGGATAGAGGAGGGATCTGCATATAGTGAGACACCTGGCACAAGTGTGCAGGAGCCAGGGTGGGGGGAAAGGAGAGCGCAGGTACCAGCTCGCCGGAGGACGAGGTTGCACACTAGCTTTTCTGCAGAGGAGTCAGATGAGGATTTGATGGGCAGGGTTACAGGAGAAGGCTGATGGGTGTACATAACCAAATGCTTGTGCACTGGAAAGCCTGCCAGGAAGCCTACGCTTAATGTCAAGGAGCATGGAGGAGTCCAGCACCAACTTGGCACATGGCTTTGAGCAGAGCACGGAGCCCATCATTTCCAACATGGAATGGGTGATCAACTCCAGGATGTCCTCTCTCTGGATGACAGCATTCCTGCTCCCACCCCTGCCACTCCACCAGTGCACTTGTTGTCAGCCAGCCAGCCCAGACTGCTGCAGCCCAGGCCGAGATGGTGCAGTCTGAAGCTGGGTCCTCTAGGCTCAGAGCTGCTCGAGGTCATCCTCCAAGGCCATCTGCACTCTCCTCAATTGTAGGTCAGCTCTGCAGTCTTCCACCATCCATGTTGCAGCCACTGGTGAAGCACCTCATAGGAGCAATAGCAAAGGCACACGAAAGACAGGCACTAAGGGAATTTACAAGGGTGACTAGTTTCATTTTGTATGCATTATTGAATGAGTGAATTTATAAAATTGGATTTGAATGTGCATTTTGTAGTGGTTTTTATTTTTGTGTTATCAGAAGGAGGATGATGTGATGGTCAGTGATAAAGGTAAGGTAAGGAGTGTGGGACTATTGCTGGATGGGGAGTTGTTACTGGTCAGGTTACTGGTATCGCTCATGAATTATTTGATCAGGTAGAACTCGGGCAGAAATGAGCTGTCTCTTCCTCTATTTCCTGTTGCACTTCCTCCTCATCCTCCTCCTGCTCCTCAGCTTCTCACTTGATAGGTGGTGTCAAGGGCTGTTCCCTCATAATGGTTATGTTGTGCAGCATGCAACATACTACCACAAATCTTGATACCCACTCAGCTGAGTTCTGCAGGGCTCCTTCAGAGTGGTCCAGGCAATGGAAGCATTGCTTGAGGATGCCGATGATGTGCTCTATAGTATTTCTTGTGGCAGCATGACTCTCATTCTTGGCCTGTTATGCACGTGTGTGTGGGTTCCTGACCGGAGTCATGATCCATGTCATGAGTGGATAACCCTTGTCTCCCAGCAGCCAGCCTATGACTTGCTGTGGTGGTTCAAATACAGTTAGAGCAGACGACAGCCACAGAATGAAGGAATCATGACTGCTGCTAGGATAACATGCATGATGCACTGCCTGTGGTTGCACACCAGCTGCACATTGAGGGAGTGGAATCCCTTTCCGTTCAGGGAAATGGCAGAGTTCACATGAAGTCAATGGCACCCTGCACTATGGGGAAGCCTGCAATCCGTGCAAAGCTTCATGCTCACTCCGCCTGCTTGTCTTTGGCAAGAGGGAATGAGATGAAAATGTTTTGCTTTGTATGCAGCACCTCAGTGACCTCCCTTATGCAGCAGTGCACCGTGAGATGTTGCTTATAGCTCCAGCAGCAGCCTGGAAGGAGCCAGATGCATAAAAGTTAAGAGCCATTGTCACCTTGACAGCCATAGGCAATGCTGTCCTTGCCCTGCTTTGAGTTTGCAGTTGTGGAGGCAGCATTTCAGTCACGACATCTTTTGTGAAGCGAAGATGTCTCATGCATTGGTCCTGCTGAAGTAAGAGAATTGCTCCCTAAAGACCCTCAGTGGATATGGCCTCCTGCTGAGAGCGCTTCTCCTACTCCCCCTCCTCCCTCTTCTAACAGCTTGTCCTGCTCTGCATGGCCTCTCTTCATTCTCTCAGTCATGTTTAGTTCCCAGAGGAAGCCCTACCAGGCCACCCATATCTGGAAAGAACGTCTTTCAGCACAAGATTTTAAATGACAAAAAAAGCACTTCAAGACCAGCCCTGTAGAGTATTCAAACTTTAGCCAAGTATAGCAAAGCTCCAAAAACACATACAATTGCACCAGCAGCCAGAAGAAATAATCCAGCAACTAACCTATAGGTATTTCATGATCCCTTTAAATAACGCTGGTGGGGGCTCCTTCATTCTGATTAACGTCGTGTTCAGCCGTGCAAGGTTAAGGCAGGGTGTTGGCTGGAGTGTGGAATTTGAAAATGCCAGTGGTGGCTTCAAATCAGCATTGCACACTGATTTGCGTCATCATCTCGCTACTCTGCATGTTGCCTGCTGACATTAAGTGCACGCGCACAAACCCCCTTATCAAGATGGTGTCTTTGTATGGCCGTTTAGCACTTAAAAATCGCATTCACCCAAGTTTAAAAAATAAGATATTCCAGGGTGAAAGATAGTTAAGTTTCTAATGGGCTAGCACTGATGTTGTTTCCCCATAGATTGTAAACAATAATCAATTAATTAGACTACCTTGGTAATCAAGAAACACCTCAAACCCCATTATGTTGGAATGTCTTTGATCCTTGTTAAGTATGTGTATTGTATTGAACAATTAACACAAAGACTTAAACGTATAACTCAAACAGGTTTTTACTGGTCGGAGGTAGGGACTATACATAGGTCTTTACTTCATGCCCACAGGCGGGAACTGAGGGGAGATCAGTACCCACAGTACTATTTATACCCCTATGGCCAGGAGTGGTACTGCGTATCACTACGCCCAACAAGTAGTGCAGTCCTGTCCATAGGTTCAAAGTAGCACACATATTACATACACAACATTCCTCCCTTCCTAGCTTTACAGTCATCTCCCCATTTAACATAACGTAATAACATATATACATATATAACTTCAGGTTTACATAACAGAATAACATAGATACATAGATAACTTCATGTCAAAACAGATCACAGATTCAGTCTCTGCGGAAAACAGTTCACAGATTCAATCTCTGTGGTGGAGTCGGTTCACGTTGCTGGAGTGACTCATTCAATAGTCCTTCCATGGATTTAACAGTTTGAACTTCCGAACTGAATTGGCTCCGTTCGGAGGGACCACGTGTGTGATCTGGTAGAGGTAATAATGGTTCAGATGGGTCATCTTCTGTTTTGACTTTTCCTTTTCTGCTTCTTGGAGACTCTCTGGGCTCCACTGTCAGCTGCCAGCTGCATGCGCAGTTCCTCCTTCTCTCCCTCCTTTTTCCGTAGTAGAGCCACCTTCTCCCGATGTTCCGTAGACTTTCGGTGCTCCTCCATGATTTCTGTATGGTGGGAGTCGAAGTTACAAGTTGGGCAGGACAGGACATAGTAATATTCGGTGTCGTCCTGATCTAGGCCAGCGAGAGCGTCTTCTATTTCCTCCATACCCAGCTGGGCGTTAGCCAGCTTTTGTTCCAAGTCCAGACATCTTTCCTGAAGAGACTTCTTCATGCGTACCTCTTCATCCAGCTTTTTCTGGGCTTTCAGCAAGTCGTTTACTAATGACCTCATTTGAGATTTTACTACTTCAACTTCTTTTGGAGATTGATTGATCGGACTATTCAATCCCTCTACCGGAGCAGCTGTTTCAGCGGTCTGTTGTTCTACGTTGACGTGAGTCAGCATACTTTTGGCATCCAAGGGCTGCTCTGTTGCAGTCATCTCAGTCTGTGTTGCCACCTCAGCTCTTCCAATAACCTTTGAGAGCTCCGAACCCCTTTCGTTTGAATATTGAAGTTCGTGTTCAAGTTTTTCCCATTTCAGAGTCCTGTCCTTCAGCATATGTAGGAGTTGGCTGACCGTTAACTCCTCTGACATCAGGCGTTTTGTGTGCTCCTGCTCCATTTTCTCCATCAGCTGCTTCTGTTGTCTTTCCAGATTCTCCAACTCTATATCAAAGAACTCTTTCGTTGCATTCAACTCTTGCTCAAAACGGCGAAGCATTTGTTCTAATTGCTGTTGTAGTTTGAAATGGAGTTGAGTTCGAGCCCGGTGTCCCTCAGAAATGGGCACATCAGTAGACTTGCCAGACTCAGAATCCACAGTTAAACTATGTTGTTGTTGCTCAGTGGAATTCTGTGCTGAAACTTTGTCTTTTGCACCTGAGTTGGGCTTACCATCATCCGTTCCAGAGTCTGGGCCGACTATCTTCACCGAGTTCTCACTCGTTATTGTTTGTAGGAAATGCCAGTCCATATTCATTTTCCTAATCCACTCCCGTCCTAGTAGTGGAGGACCTCCTTCAGATATCACATATAAGTCCATTATTTGACTGTCTTCGCCCTTGTGGACCACTGCAACCTCTATTTTCCCGATGGGATACACTCTTTGCCCCGTGTATGTTTTCAATCTAATCCCCATATCCTGTAGGGGAATATGTTGGAATAACTTTCCGTAATCTTTCTTATTTATGACCGTCAATGCCGATCCAGTGTCCAATTCCAGTTTTACTTGGACTCCTTCTATCTGAAGAGTGACCCAAATTGTCTGGAGGTCTGCACCCTTACCAGCGTTGAGTACTCTTAAGCTAGCCAGTTCATTACAGCTTAAGCTAGCCAGTTCATTACTGCTAGCGTCTGAATCGGACTCCTGTTCAGCCACCTTGTGTACCTTTGCGTATTTTCTTTGCGGTGACTTCTTGTTGCTGGTCTTCTTCGCTGACCTGCATACTCTAGCTATATGTCCAAGCCTACCACAAGTTCTACATTCTTGGTTTTTAAACCAACACTGGTTCTGATCATGCGTTGTCTTTCCACAACGATAACATTTGCCAGAACTCACACCCAATTTGTGTGCACTGAGCTCCGGTGACCGTAGCTGCATTACTGCCGTGCCTCTCGCTGCGGCTTCGTGTGCTGCTGCCATAGTGACCGCCTTCTCAAGCGTCAGCTCATTCTCCTTGAGCAGTCGCTTTTGTGTATCCTGTTTAAATAAACCACACACAAATTTGTCTCGAAGTGCCTCTGTCAGTCCCGTTCCAAACTGGCAATATTTCGCTAATTTACGCAATTCCAGCAAATAATCAGCATTGCTTTCATGCTGTAGCTGCCTTCTGTCGTAAAATTTAAATCGTTCCGCTAGCATCAGCGGCGTGGGGTTTAGATGATCTTTCAGGACAGTAACAATCTCATCGAACGTCTTATCCGCCGGTTCATCTGGTGATAACAGGTGTTTCAATTGCCCGTATGTCTTCGCACCCATTAAATTTAATAATGTTAGTGCTTTATCAGCCTCACGAATTTTATTGGCCTTACAATAATTTTTAACTCGTTCAACATATATGGCCCAATCTTCGATGTCACTATCAAAGTTGCTAATATTCCCGTGTTTAGGCATTGTAGTACTTTATCAGATTTGCAATTTCTCAGATTTTTTTTTACTGTTATCCAAGATGGCGGCTTCCCGCTCTTGCCGTCGTCCTCCGCCCACAAAATGGCGGTTTTCCCGCTTCTGCCTTCTTCCCCAGCGGTTTTCCCGTGAAAAATGGCGGCTTTCCCGCGCTTCTCGTCGCTGACTTTCAGCCCGACTGCGGCTCTTATCTCCTGTGCGATCGCTGGTGCGCCGCCTGCCCGAAACGGTTCTCAGCCCTTATCACCGGTGCGATCGCTGGCCCGCTAAGCGCCTCCCGCTTGAAGCGGCTCCCGGCCTCTGGCTCACCCGCTCGGCGGCTCTTGCTCGCTCCCTCCCGGGCTCTGGCTTACCCGCTCACGCCCTCCCGGGCTCTGGCTTACCCACGAGGTTATGGAGGCTTCAGGGTCCTAATGCCTGTCGCTTCCAGTCGCTGGAAGCTGTCAGGATTTCTGCTGCCCTTCAGTTTTCAGTGGGGTGTTGAGGATTGGAACCTCTCTTCAACGTCCTGTCTTTGGACGAAGCCGCTGTGGAATAACTGCCGCAGGGTTCGAACCGACTCGTCGCCAGTGTTAAGTATGTGTATTGTATTGAACAATTAACACAAAGACTTAAACGTATAACTCAAACAGGTTTTTACTGGTCGGAGGTAGGGACTATACATAGGTCTTTACTTCATGCCCACAGGCGGGAACTGAGGGGAGATCAGTACCCACAGTACTATTTATACCCCTATGGCCAGGAGTGGTACTGCGTATCACTACGCCCAACAAGTAGTGCAGTCCTGTCCATAGGTTCAAAGTAGCACACATATTACATACACAACAATCCTCTTTCTGGCAACAAACAGCAGGAGATAAAATACACAGACATATGCTGACAGGGAGGTTGTTATGAAATAGAATGCTGTGAAGCAGTCAGGCAGCAAAGGCTACAAGAAAGTTGAAGTGCAGGAAAGAATAGTCATAAATTATCTTGTTTAAATCAAGCCAGATGAATTAGTGATGTGGGAAGCATAGAAAGTTCTTTATTTTCTTTTATTATGTGAAGATAAGTTGTACTGTCTGAATTAAATGAGTCCAACCATTACATATTCCGTATGTTCACCTTACTGTGAAATAAGGTAGCTCGTTGATTCACATCAGGCTTGTCTCACCAAATGTTTACTCAGTCTGTCTTTGGAAAGATTGAAGAAGTACAGGAATATCCGGTTCAGGTCACAAGGGTGTATTATTGTTAAATCCCTGGGTTACACAATCATTCAAGTAGATATAGGGCAGGATGAGTCGACTTATAAAAGTAAGATGATCAGACTGGTAATGAGACTTACTGGCACCATTAAACCCAAGAAGCTATCTATGGCAGGCCAAATTTGTAACAATTGGGGGCAGCTACCTGGGATTCTGAGCTGCACTGGTGATGGAGATTCGAAACATTTAAATACAGGCAGAAATATAAGACATGAAGAAAGAATCCAGACAGTACTTATATAGAAATGGCTATCAAGTTTGCAGATATATGGCTGCTGTGATTGGAAAGTGAAGGTGAAACAGACTACAGAGGTCTTTGTCATTTAATGCACAGAGTAAAATCTCTGGAAATAGTTCCATGTGGCGGAGCCACCAAAGGACTCAGAACGGTTGTACATAATTCCTTTAACAGCAATGTAGTTACTGTCTGTGCCTGTACCTTTAATTACACTGTTTGACTGTACAATGTCTTGTTACCTTTACAGCGCGGTTTCAACGTGATGACATCATGCCGTTAGACACGCGATTCCCCAATGGCGGGAAGAACGTGATGACGTCATGACGTCAGTCTTCTGACCAGGGGATTAGTCCTCGTGGAGCCCTCAAGGAGAGCAGACCTGTAGTTGATGTATTCCAGCAGTTTCTAGTTAAAACCTGTTTTGTTCCATTAAAGTTCATTGTTTTAATTGTCTGAGTCGAACTCAGTCTTTTCGATAGGAACCTCCGTTCCTACATCCAGATGATTTAAGAATCTTATTACTTGATCAGCAGTGTGACACTCTCAAGCAGCTAGATGCATGCGCTGATCATTTAATGGCCTTGAAAGCACAGGTAAGCCATTACGTGGATGGGAGACCAGATACCTCACACCATGACATGGACAAACTTTCAGCTGCTCAAACCACCCCGGATGAGGCCGGGAGGGGGGCGCAGCCAAGCAGAGTCAGAATTGCGAAGATATAAGTTCAGGTGTTTTGGATGGCTTGAGGCGAACCACTGCTGGTCTCTTTGGAATCCTAAAACATAAACTGTAAGGCTGTGCGAGCTTGTAAGACATGAGGCAGCTAGGTATGCAGTGACTGCTGATGTAAATAGGTTGACTCCTTACCCTCACTGGCTGCTTTTTCACAATAGTACATGGTGGTCTGGTGAAGCATTAACATTATGCAAAGGGCAACATTGCCTACATATGGGGACCTGTGGCCAGAATTTGGTGGGAGTATTTTGGTTTTGCAGGGGTCGTGGAGATGGGAGTTTATTCATCCATGCTATCGATGTTTTAATAGGGAATGATGAATATATTAAGGGGGGTCATAGACAGCAGCTCAGGAAAGAGATGATTAGGGTGAAGCAGCACAGGCTGGCCAGGCAGCTGGAGAAGTCGTTGACTGAGTTCTGAGGTCTGGGACTCCTCAGAGGGATGAGGCCATTTCCCGCAGAGGCTTTGCTCTTCTGGCTCTGATCACCACAGGAGCAGCAGCAAGTGGCGAATCATCAATTTTATGGGACTCACAGTCCAGGGAGACCTGGACAGTACAAACTGGGGAGGGAGGATGGAGGAGGTTGAAGTGCAAGAGAGAAGTGGCGGTAATTTTGACTTTGGGCAATAGTGTAAAACAGATGATATCAATTAAGCCGCCGTTCTCCATCTCTCCTGATTTTGAAAATTGGGAGAGATGGAGAACGGGTGGCTGATCTGATATCACCCGTTTTACACTATTGCCCGAAGTCAAAATTATCCTCCGTGAATCCAATCATAACTGCTGTTCTGTATGTTCCCCGTACTATGAAATAAAGCTTGGTTCACCTTTGGAGAGATTGAAGAAGTATGTGTGTGAAAGACAGGGGTATACTATTATTATATCCCTGGGTTACACTATCGTATAAGTTGATATAGGGCAGTGTGAGAACCAGGCCAGATAGAGAATCACATTGGATTCAGCTCAATGTTTAGCTTGCCTGCCTGTAGTATAGATTATAGACTGTCAACGAACTAATACCTGCTTTTTAAAATGGTCCATGCCAAGCTTTACAAGTTCCTTCCTTTTAAACAAAATGGCCTAAGAGCAATTTATTCAAGGTACCAGCTTTGGAATCAGTAGCAGCAAGAAGGTAAATTTGCAATGATTGCATTTCATTTAGGAGCCCATAAAACTAAATGCTGAGACACTCCACAAATCAAGCACAATAGTCCTAATTAACATCATAAAGGAAAAGTTTCTGCCCTCAGTTTAAGATGGCAAATTGTTGTAATTAATGTGACAGCCAATGAAAGTTGCTTAGTAACACAAGGTCATTCTTTGAAGAGTATTGTATACACAGGGAATGATTTATTGATGCAGTGACTAGGCAGTAAATAATATTACAGAATATGAAGCTCACTGTTATTCAGTTTGCATTATGGAAAATCTCAGAACTCATTGAGCTCCCGTTTACTGCACTGAAATTTTTGTTGCAGTGAAGGAGAACTTAGACTGTCTTAATGAAACACATAGGTGCAGACAAGCACCCTGCATCTTCAGCATTATGAGGCAGTACTTGCTGCAACTATTATTCCTCACAATGCTGCACAGAGCACACAGCATAAAACATGACTTGCAGTTCATCGCAATAGTTTAAGCACCTAGCAAATCAGCTTTGATATCTGAATTTTTCTTTTTTTTTTAAACCTCACCTTGGCTGTTAATCTGAGATGCTCATCAGCACTGTGTTTTTGCTTCTTTTTTGTGAAGGGCATAAGTAATTCCTTTCAAAGCACAAAAGAACATTAACTTGGCAGTTGGAAATATTGCCAAATAAAATAGAGAATATAATTCTTCAAAGCGAAATAAAGGACAGTCCAAGCTGAGGTGCCAATAAAAATGTAATTCAGCCTTTAATCAGTACAGTATCTATGTACAGTGAATGTCCAAAAATGTAATACATATAGTGAATGCTCGAGGAATTACCATGGAAGGTTTCTATTTATCTTCATCATCATTTCTAGATATTAATCATATTCATAATGGTCATTTATATTTTATTCAAAGCTTGGACATTGTCTAAAATAGCACTGAATAATATTTCAGAGAAAACAAATTGTGAGTGCCCCTGATTTAATAGTTTCTAATTTCAATGCAAAGGATTTTTTAAATATTCTAGGAAGTAAAAGTCCCCTCCGTTCTGGTAATTTTTACTGTAATTCTGGTGAGACCACAGCAGAAAGGTAAAAATTGGGCCGATACCTGGCAGTTTCCAGTGGGCATTGCTGAAGGTAGAGCTTCCGTCCACTGCAAACAGGGGCATTGTGGGATGAGGCATGGACTGGGATGCAGACACCCAGGCCAGGAGCTTCTACACCCCTGGCCTGGCACAGTATCAGAGTTTCAGTACGCTCACTGAGAGGAGGTGCACCGACCCACTGACGGCTGATGTGGGGCCCACTTGGGGATCCAAGTCATGACCCAGGCCTGGAGCCCTGAAAATCTGCAGTAGTTCCACTATTTATCTGCTCCCTTAAAAAGGAGGCCAAGGGATACAGGTTAATGTTCCTTCCGTGGGGAGCCCTGGTACCAGCACCACCCCCGACCTAGCACCCTAGGCCACAATTCAGGTCTTATCTAGCAGGTGGAGGTCCCGAGATGTGCCCTTAGAGGTACAGGCACCCACGGCCATTATTTCAATTCGGTCACCTCCCCCTGACCTCACAAATTTTGACAGGGTCAGCCTTGAAGTTCACTGGCAAGCAGATGCCAGCGCTAATGCTGGAGTTGGCAGCCTGTAGGTATTTAGCACCCTGTTTTTATCTTAATTATATACATATTTTATAGTATTGTTTTTATTTACAATCATGTTGTCGGAGGTGCCGTCTTTCGGATGAGATGTTAAACCGAGGCCCCGTCTGCTCTCTCAGGTGGACATGAAAGATCCTATGGCACTATTTTGAAGAAGAGCAGGGGAGTTATCCCCGGTGTCCTGGCCCATATTTATCCCTCAATCAACATCACTAAAACAGATTATCTGGTCCTTATCATATTGCTGTTTGTGGAAGCTTGCTGTGCGCAAATTGGCTGCTGCATTTCCTGCAGTGGCTTCAAAAGTACTTAATTGGCTGTAAACCACTTTGGGACGTCCGGTGGTCATGAAAGGCGCTATAGAAATGTATATCGTTCTTTCTTTCTTCCTTTTTTTCTTTATGTACACAAATATCTGTTTCAAAACATCTGATTGTCATTCAATCACTAACCACCACTTACATTCTCTGTTACTATAGGGGCTAATTTTAACCTCCAAAAACGGGTGGGTTTTGGTCGGCTGGGAAGTTAAGATTTCTAAAATTTCAAACCCAAACCTAACCTACCTCGAACCCGTCGACTTCTAGTTTTAGCAGAGGCGGGCGACTAATCTGCTCTCAGGAGATGGGTTGGCCATTGAAAGCTTTTAAGGAGGCTGCGTGCCTCCATTTTAACATGCTTTCTATTCTTAACTAATGTCAGCCGGGTTTCCCTGGCCTTGGGAAATCCGGCAGCTAAAAGGAGACGAGAAGGGCTGGATCCATAAGATAAATACCTTTACAGCACTGCTTGTGGGCCAAGAGGAGCAGGAGTGTTTCCTCCCAGCCCAACAAGCTGCCCAATAAACCCCGCCCCGCGATCTGTCCGACCCCCCACCTCTACGATCTCCGGCCCCACGATTTCACCCCTCCGACCACACTCTACCCTACTGCGGCCACTATCTCGCCCTGTGATCACCATCACACCACCACCACCACCCCCCCGACCAACCTCTACCCACCCCCGCAATATCCCTCCCCCACAATTCCTCTCCCCCACAATTCCTCACTCCCCCCCACCACTAGACCTACCTGCTCCCCCACTGTGTCCTGCTGCTGCAGGCTTTCCCGCCCGACAGGTAGTCAGCCTGTCAATAAGGCTGGCTATCCGGCAGGAAGGCTGGAGAAATTTTTTTAAAACACGTCATGCAGTTAAAAACTGCATGTTTCCCATCCATAACTCTTTTCCCCACTCCGAACTCTCGGCTCGGTAAATATCAGGGCCTATGATTCTGAAGAGCAAAATGTTTATTAAAAAAAATTGAAAACTATTTTGCCAGACTCTTGAAAGCATGCTTATCAGGCCAACAATGTATATCATCTGACCTGCTATTTGTAATTGCTTTTTGTATGAGTGTGGGGAGAGGGGAGAGAGAAAGAGATAGATTCTTTTTTGACCTAGTTCAGTGATTTATTACCAATAACAAAGCATACTCTAATTACTAACTGCTTCTAACATGGAACTGAAAATGGAAACAAAAGAATCAGTTTTTCTATTTAGTAATATGGTGGAATTCTTTGTGTGTGCTCAAGATGATTGATTGCAAGTAAAATTTAGTAATATGCTGCTGGCTTTTATTCCTGGAGTTTCCTTCTTCAGTGAAGCTGTTTGCTTTCTATTTGCAATAAGCATTTTTAGGTGCTGTATTTTTTTGGAATGTTTTGACAGTAATTAAAAGGCTGTACTGGAGACTGTTTCTCAGTGGAAATAAAATTGTAAAATAAATTTCAGTTATATTGGTTCATCCACTTATTTTGTGTTGCTTTTGCAAACATGTAACATAATGATAAATATAAAAAACAAGTTAAAACATATTTGGCAGAAATGAATATTAAATTAAGCGCATTACCTCTCTGGAGATTTGAAATGGATAGATGTCGTCTGACACATTTGAGGGCAGTCATATGCAAATAATAAACACTTATCTCTGTGTTGTGGGGTCAATATCATCCATGTTCCTACTTGGTGGGTTACATCTGGTGACAACCTAGGCCATAAAATACTGAGTTAGGTGAAATTATGATGATTTACCACTTCAACAACAAGAAGTGAATCATTTGACCTCTCCTAACAAGTCTTGGTCAGGTTTCTGTAATGGCTATAGTAAAAATGGCATTCATAACAGACAAAGAAACCACGCTTTTGCAAACCAGAGCTCAAAGTTTTAGTCACAAAGGTTGTAAAATGTCAACTACATTTTATGGGAGCGTCTACAATAGATCTTATATTTTTAGAGTATTGAAAGACCTGGGCAGAAGTGACAAAAGAGCCAATAAAATATCTCTGATATCCAGGGATATAGAAGAACGCAGAAAACAATTTAGTGACTCAAAAGGGGTTGCTAGGCTGAAGATGCCACAGTGAGCAACACAAAGACACACTGGTACAGGCTGTGCTCTGCTCTCCTCTCCCCTTCCAGCTACTGAAAAGAGGGTTTTAAATCCTGAGCGAGGGGTTGATCCAAACAACTGGCTCCTCATTGTGTGGCAAGTTGATTTACAATGCATGTTTGGTTTGTTTTTAAATTGTTGAGAAACCTAGATAAAGAGCATAAAACAAAAGGCAATGGTTAGGTGGCATTAAGCTTGGTTTTTAAAAGTCTGCAACTTACTCTGAGCTCATCAAGGTGAGGAATGTTAATGCTGGTAGATGGAATACTTGCATTTTAGGCTTCCAGCCTCTACCCTCAAACACTCCCAGGTCAAGTACAGCATGGTGGATGCAAAATAAAGCTTCCTCAACTCTGCCCCAACTCTGCCTCCACACCATACTCAAGGTGACATTTTCCTTTTCTCACACTAGCCATCCCATGACATCTCTGAATTCCAATAACCTGCCAAACTCAGCAGTTTTCTGCTGTAGACTGTTGCTCACCAGGCACAGGGTTGAAACTGACCAAACTTATTTCATATAGGGCTTTACACCATCAGTTGGAGGAGACGTTCATTCCAACAGTCTGAGTCAGGTTCAGTCCCATACCTCAAGGGTGAAAGGCCATATCTAAACTATTATGCCACCCTCAAGACTGGAGATAAGAAGAAATGCTTTTAACCAAAAGGGCAGTAGCTATGAGGAACAGTGTCTCAGCAAAATCAATGGATACTAGTGAGCATGTATTGGAATTTGTGCAGAGGTTAGTGTGCTTTGGAGGATTTTCTATTAAGATGAATTCTGAGCCAATATGCACATCTAGCATATGAAGCCAGGAGCAAACATTTATGAAATTTTTGCGTACATTGATTAACTCCTTTCAAATATATATATATTTTTTGAAATAGGATTGTGATATAATCAAATGAAATAATAAACGGCCATTTGGCCCATTAAAGTCACTCTTTCCACAGACCAAATTGGAGCCTCTGTAGAGGAAAGCTTGCTGAGGTTGAATAGTAGAGATGGGTGAATGTTCTGGAGTTTTGCTTCTTATCTTTGGTAATCCGAGAAGATATTCCACGATAGGATCGATTGTATGAGGCTGATAATGTTACATTCCCACTGTGCTGAGCTACATTGGGTGCCAACTCCCTCATTATGGACACTGAGGCTCGATGCGCAGTGCACCTGATAATCTGACCCAGAAACACCTTTTGTGTGCCAGGCTCACGAAGCCCCTGATTTTAATACAAATTAGGGGAGGTACAATTAATGCGCTTGGAATGCCTAAATCATGCTCCATGTGCTCAGTGCCCAAATAAAATGGATGCTGCATGGAAGGCCTTTCGCTGTACTTTCGCTGGGTCCTTGCTTTTAAAGATGCACCACTGTTTCTTGTGCAGCTGTTTGCAATGCACTATTTTTCTGCTTTATTGCTTTTGTGGGAGAAAGCGCAGGGTCCTGAGAGGAGAGCACGTGCATGCAACACCTGAAGAACAGATTCCTACTGCCGCTATGCCCATACCTCATTATCGGCTCCAATTTGGTCTGTGGAAAGAGTGGCTTTAATGGGCCAAATGGCCGTTTATTATTTCATGCTTTCTTATGTTTTTACCAATCATTGGCGGTCAGTAAGGCAGAATTGGGGGGTGGCGGGGTAGAGCTTTTAGTTCTGCCATAACTGCTGTGCCACTTTGTGGAAGTTTCAGTGAATCTGACTAAAGCTAAATGGCTCCCTGGTGACTCATGGCTCAGTAGTAAGTTGCACTGTGTGCTGTGTCACTAAGTTATACAGACCAGCTAGGTCTGTGTGTGCTGAATAGCTAATCTCAGCCTGCGTGGGGCAATAGTATTACAGGGCTTGGGAGGGAGAAAATATCAGCCAGCATTCCTGCTTCTGACTGGTCGCCAATGACCCCTGCTATAAGCTGGATGTGTGTGGTTGCTGGGTGAAGAAAAGATTAGGCTCAGCTGTGATGCCTCCTTGATAAAATAGCTCAGCTGCACTTACTACAGTATCAAGATTCAAACACAAGGAATGGCCACTCTGCAAGGCACTAAGTGGCTACCCAGCACCTATGGAATCCCACCGGCTTTCAGGTAAGAGAAGTGGAGAAGACTTGAGGGTGGAAATTATTATTCAGTTTCCATTGTACATTATTTCCTATAAGTATGATGATTTAGAAATGAAGTAAACTATTTTCCAATTTGTCATGAAAAAATAAAAATGTTTTATTTGTCTTCTTTTACTTGAAGACTTGTAAAATAAATCATTGCTTTTTATCATCAGTTCTAATCAATTTTTCCTCAAAGGAAGTAGACAGATAAATTGTCAAAAGTAATTGAAAATGTAAATCACACGCAGGGTGACCTCTCACCCCACCTCGTGTTGAATATTTTCACGTTCTGAAATCCTCTGGCTCATGTGGTGTTCTTTTACCTTCTGAGCCCTGATTTTCTAAATTTAAACATTCAGTAGATGGCTTGGTTGTTGCCAACTAATTGGCAAAGTAATGCTGCCTGCTGTGCAAAATCAGAGTCTGATTGTTCATGCTCCTTCCACACACGGCTCCTGTATGATGTGTTCAAGATAGGTATTTCTGTCAGAAACTGCTACTTAATAAAATTTAAATGCGCCAGGCATAGTATAATACCAAAGGATAATCAGGACCTACAATGATATTTACCGTAGAATATTGATATTTATACAAAGAAAAAAAAGAGACAACTCTGTGAGAAGTTTAAATCAGTGGTGGGTACTAAACTCAATTTTAAATATAATTTAATCAGCACAAGCTCAGCACTAAATAAATAGATAAGAGGCAAATTATTGCCACATATTCCAATATCAATGCTTCAGATTGACGATGATTTCTTGATGTTGTAATTTACTGCCACTGGTAGCACACCATATTCACCAGTCAGTAGAGGGTAACATTATTCCAGCAGTCCATCCAAAGAAAACATGTATAAGGAGGTTGTTGGAGTGGGACTGATACCGATGGTGAATGCAGCAAGTTGAGCTTTTCAGATCTTGTGGATCTTTAGAATAATATGAATTTAAGTGTCAAATATAGGGCAATGCAAATGTTGATTACTTATATTTACAGCATCTTCATACTGAATGGAATCAGGCACGCAATATCAAATCTCCTGAATCTTTACACACTCTAATCTCATCCTGAAGTGTGAACCATGCTGGTGTAAGTTTGGAGGCACTGCAGTGTAAGGAAAGATGGATTGTAATCCAACCTGTCAGTCCCAGTATACCTTAATGTTACGAGAACTGGAACAAATGTATAGATGCAGACAGGAATTGTGTATGACCAACAATTCTATTGCGTGTATATCAAATAAGGCTCCAAATAGAATAGCAAAGATCTGACACTTAAGCCTAGATTTTCAGATTGGGCATGAGACCAAAAGTAGTATGGAATGTGAATCGCACCTGCCCAACATAACGAGCTCTGACATGACTATAACTTCCAGAATCATTTTGGGTAAACTTCGAGCACCAGACATGCCTCTAATTTAGAGCTTGTCCACCAGGGGCAGGTAATAGTGTGTTGCTACAGGCTCTAAAGAACTGCAGCAGCTTAAAGTGGCTGGCATCATCAGAATTGTTTTTTTATCAAGGGAAAAACATTCATAGAATTGCATAGGATTTACAGCACAAAAACAGACCACTCAGCCCAATAAAGCCAGTGTTTATGCTTCATACAAGCCTCTGCCCACTTTATTTATTTTATCTCTCACCCTATCAGCAACATTAGAAACATAGAAGATAGGAGCAGGAGTAGGCCATTTGGCCCTTCTCCGCCATTCAACGAGATCATGGCTGATCATCCAAACCCTAGCACCCGGTCCCTACACCGACAACCATCCCACCCAAGCCCTATCCCCGTAACCCCACGTATTTAATCCCCCCTAACACTAAGGGCCAATTTTTTTTTTTTTTTTTTTAATCATAGCCAATCAACCTAACCCGCACATCTTTGGACTGTGGGAGGAAACCGGAGCACCCGGAGGAAACCCACGCATACACGGGGAGAATGTGCAAACTCCACACAGACAGTCACCCGAGGCCGGATTTGAACCCGGGTCCCTGGCGCTGTGAGGCAACAGTGCTAACCACTATGCCACCGTGCTGCCCCTAAATTGACATTGAGAGAACTAAGAATGCCTGGCAACTGTGCAGGGGGCAGAGAGCCCTCAGGTTCTCAAATTAAGTTGTGAAAGTACTGCTGGAGGCAGTGAGGAAGAAGAGGGAAACCCTCTTTGGGATTGAACATAACAGGACCCCAAAGAGAGTTCCCCAGTGACAATGCATGAAGGAGGGAAGGGCAGTGTGTGACAACTCTACACCAACCCATGCATGGTCAGCCAGTACAGGAAGACGTTTAAAGATCTTACCAGGTTAGACAAAGAAGCAAAGCCAACCACACCTTTCAAGAATGCACTGTATTAACCATGTCTGCCTCTTAGAATTACCTCCCTATCACAATGTGTTAAAGTATTTTAGTTGTTTATCATCAATGCCCATGGGGCAACTGTCTGCTCTTTACATGCCTAGTCTTCAACTGAAGGTGTCCATTCACTCACATCATTACATGGGTTCACCCCACAGAAAGCTTCACTTGGAATATACAACTGTCATCACATGCAGACACCTTGATTTCACTAAATGTCATAAAAACAAAAGGCAATTCTCACTTTCTGCATTTTTTTCAAGGACAAGGCAGTCCATAATGCCTGTGAGAGAGCGAGGTCACAGGTAGCTGCCACCAAACCTCCAAACTCTCACCTCCATAACAATGAAGAGCTGCAGATCCTGGGAAGGGAGGTCATAAAATTTGCCAAGGAGGGAATGTACCAGCCACATCTCAGGACTTAACTCCTGCGAGACAACGGCCACCTAGGTCCCAGCAACCAGCCACCTTATGCTCTCCAGCTACTGAGGTACCACCTAGGAGAAGCACAACCCTAAGGTTAAGACCACATACTTTGTACCCTGGCACCAAAGACAATTGCCATGGTAGGATGCACTAGGCACACACACAATATGATTCTGACTAAATTATGGTTGCACTAAAGTTTTGTGAGCAGACATTGTCCTTGGACAGGTTTGAAAATGATTTTCATCCGGTCACACTGGGTGAGATGGTGCACAGAGAGAAGGGTCTGTAGATGATGGTAAACCTACGGAGGGAAGATGTAGAAAGGACTATTAATGTAGTGGCCAAAGATGGAAGTTATAAGATCTCCTGTATGAGAGTGGCACAAATGTCTTTGCAGCTAGCAATAGGTTGTCCTTTTCAGGATGCTGCTGCTCCTCTTGTTGATCCCCTTGCTTCCCATGGGGACTTTCTCCTCTGGAGCATTCATGATAAGGCATTCTGCAAGGCAAAGTTATGCAGCATACAGCACAGATGTAATGAGGAGAAAGTGGCAGCCCTACAGCAAATGGCACAAAGGTGAATACTTGGCTAGGGAAAATAATCAGATCAGAAATGAATGTAGTTACTGGACTCTTTAAATGCTCTTCCACTTTCTCCAGAGTACCTGGATGCCTGTTTTATAAGGGAAAGAAGAGGAAACAGTGCAAATGAGGTGTAAATAATGGAAAATGAGGCATCTGACAGCATGGTTTCATTTTCGCCTCATTTCTAAAAGTGGACACTGGAAATAATGGCAGAAAATGGGGCAGTGTAAAAGGAGTTCTTGGATTTCTAATTATTAATCAGATGATTCCAATTGTATGCTATTTTATCGGGTTCTCGTTATGGTGGACGAGTGAAAGAAATCCAACGGAAATTCATCCCTCCTCCCCCAGGTTTCAAACAATTTATTAGTTTGAGCCACTTTATACTAGATGCAAAACATTGAGGTCATATACTAGTTGGTGCAGTTGCCTAAAATACTAATTTAAGACAATGTGTACATTGGAAAACCAGGACAGAACAATACAGGGAACAATGAAACAAAAATCTGAGGGATCGGAACTGCTGGGAACATCACACTGACTCATTTATCAGATTGCTCTCCTTGCAGCAGTATGAGATCGCAATCTCACTTTAAGAGGTGCAGCTCCGCCTCAAATAGGCCTCAGCATGCCCACCAGAAACTGCAACCATGAGGTGAGTGGGCTTGCCCGATTCCAGACATGATCGGGTGGACAGCCCATCAATCATATTGAAATGAGACCTGGGAGTTACAATCCCCTGGCTTCGCACTGGTGATATCATGTGCGGGCTTCCCACTCCCCCCACTCCCTGATTCACATCCCGAGTTAAAATCAGGGATAATATATCTGTTTTATTTCCTTCTCATCTGTAAGAATAATATTCATAGAATGTATTGTATTATGTTTCTAGTGCTTAACTTCTAAAAGAAATGGAAGATGGACAGCTGAACAGTACAGGCCCAATGTTTTTCCAGTGGTAAAACTATGAACAACATTAAGAACAGAAAGCAATCGAACAGTAATGTGAAGCAGTAACCATCCCCTTTAAAAATGAAAGCAGCTTGGTAATTATTTATTTACCATAATAAGTCCGATACAGTCGATAGTTAAGATGTAGCTTTAAGACACCTATAATTCATGCCTGCCATTACAGTGGCTCCGCAATCTACAATACTTCTTGTTTCTCTGAATCCTGATGCAATCAACATTATTCATGCTTCCTGTCCATAACCATCATTATAGGTGGTACAGTAGAAGTAGGCCACCAGGCCACATCATGCCGTGTCCTGCCATGCCATGCTACGACTCTTGAGAATTTATTGGGCAAACTAAAAATGTTAACGTACTGAACAAATGAATGTTGTACTAGATATTTTATAAGCATGTTCACTGTACTTGACTACTGAAGGCCATTTCCAGCCTATGCCTGAAGTCATCAGCCTTGATTCTGGACATTAATTTTCATCTCTGACTACTTCTGTTGTTTCCACCAGTCCTTAATAAAAATGTAATTATTAATTCTTACAATTGTTTCTACTTCATAAAGTAATGTTTTAAAAGCTGCCAGTATATTCATACCCCCCTCCTTGGTGTACTAGCATGTTTACATTAGGACTACTATGAAAGGTCATCAGAAGAACACTGAAATTATAATTTAATTGTCCATAAAATTCAATTCACATTGCTAGAACCTAGCTCCATGCTGCATAAAACTTCTATTCATATTGGCAGTGGCAATCACTCTAAGGAGGACAGCAGTTTTATGTGCAGTCTACGGGCCTGAATCTTGCTCCTTAGATATTCATCTGGCTCTGTGTTATTTATTATGGGTCAGCCCTTTCGTCCTCCATGTGCCACAAAGGGATTCCCCACAGGGAATATCTCTGCTCTTTGAAAGAAGAGGACCAGTGCAGGGTAAACTATGGAAGGAAGGAGAGATTTGGATTCAGATAAAGATATGGGCCACGATTTTCCACTGTCATGGAAACCCGGCACATCTTCAGCATGGCGGGAGTTCCGTCCGGATGTGCTCCTGATCCCATCTGATTTTCCAGGATCAGGGTGATTTATATTTTTAGGTAAGCTTCTCCGGCTTCACTGGGTGTGGACATGGAGAGGCAACAGAGCAGTGTAGCATGGCTCGTCCTGTTTGATGACGCTCCTGGGAAGCGGCTTGGGATATTTTATTACATTGAATGCACTATGACCTAGAAATTCGAGCCCTTAGCGCCGTCCGTTAAGGCCGGTTCTGAAGAAAAAATGGTGGCCGCCTTGCTTCCGCTGACTTCTGGCGTGGAACGCGAAAGCCGCCATATTGGGCAAGCCGGCAACGCTGCTGTTGCCTGTGCTTGCTGCAAGTATTTTAATTACCAGGAGCGTGACGGCAATTGCTGTGCAACACTGAATTGATGCACACTCATCGATTTTGGACATCGCTGTTCCTCTTACCGCCCTTTCCAAAGCACGCCCGTATGTGCAGCCGTTGACAGCGCGTAGAGCCAGGAGAAAGCAGCGGTAAGGTATAAATCGTACAGTAAACAGCTGCTGAGATAACTGGTAACTATGGAGAGCTCAGACTATGGGGGGAAATTTATCAATGGGGGCGCATTTGGGGCGGGACTGCTGGTTGTCGGATTTCAGTCCCGCCCCCAACGACGTCCGGCCAACCCACGCTATTTTCCCTTGATTGACCTTGTTAGCAGGCCAATTAAGGGAAAGCCGGTGACAGAGAAATTTTTGACAGATGAATTGTCATCGTTTGACAGCTTTGAGAATCTGCCAAACACTGACAATCTCTGTTCTTTGGTGAGTCCTTGTACTCAAGACTCACCAAACCTCTTTCCTGAGCAGAAATCAGATGGCTGTTGCATCGGAGAATGCAGCAGCCATTCTGTCATCTCTGCCGTGGAGCTAAGGAGCCTCCAGATCCCCAACGGTTGAAGCCTGCAGGAAGAAACAAAGGTAAGGAAACTTTTTCTAACACTTTTCACTCACCTCCCATACTTACCTTTCCACACTTGCACCCATCGCTCACCTCCACAGCGTACTTTTCGACCTCTCTCACCCCCGCAGACCCACTGCTCGCCTCGCTGACCCTGGCGGGGTTTCCCGACATCAGGAAGCCCGCACTTGTGTTGGTAAAATGGGGATAAGCCTCTTATCTGCCTGTTAACTACCTGTTAACAGGCAGTTAAGTGGCTGTAACCCCCTTCCCGCCTCGAGGAGACGGGTCCCTGCGCGAGTCAGGTACCTGCCTCCCGGGAAGATGGCACGGAGGCGGGTTGGGAGCGGGTTCGGTACCCGCTCCCAGTTTCTGCCATTCTCCCGGCAGTCCCGCCCCCCAAACCTGCCTTCCCAGGGCGGGCAAAATTCCGCCCTATGTAATTGGAGTGCAAACTGCTTACATGAGAGGCATCAAATCTCTCCTGGTCAGTCAAACATTACAGGTGGTAAATACTTTTAAAATAAATTATGCTGTACTACAGTTGTAAGAATCTCAGTAAAAAAAATCAAAGCTGCATTTCCTTAAATTTTATACATTGGTTTTTCTAGTTTAGGAACTGATAAAATAATAAGCAAAGTTTGGAAGTCTGTTTTTAAAAGGCCAAGCATTAAGGAAAATTTAGCACCATATTCTCACCAAGAGTTCTTCAAAAGTCTGTTGTTGCTAAAAATGTAATTGAACTTTCTTCTGCACGATTTGCACCAGTGAACTCCTGACCAAGAGGTTCATATTTTTCTTTTAAAAATGCATTTCAATTCACATTTACCATGCTACTTTTAAATAAGTTACACCCAAATAACTGACTTCAATTATCTTTCAGTTTATTGCAAACATTCTTTAATATGATTCAGATCGAGCTGGCTTTTTTTTCGTTGTTGCTTAATTTAATTTTTTTAAATATTTTCATCAAGACCCAGTTTACATCAAGAAATTGCGAATGAACACGCTAAACAAAGAAATAATTAGATTTATAGAGGGTTGTTTGTTCTTATTGAAAATATATACATAGGTGCCAATATAGTTCCTATACAACCACAATCCTAAAATAAGCTTGGAAGAACAGCTTGGAATTTCCATAGTGCATGTCTTGTATTCATTGCCCTATTTTAACAAATTTAGCAAGTGGCCAGTACTCACTACTATCTCTTGCATCCTTGCCACTTTAGCAATACCTCTCTTCCATATAATGGCACTTCTTCCTTTATATTGCACTCAGTCCATTAAATTTTCTGCATTCGGCTTATATTTTGGGCATAATCTCAGGATTTCTCATGCAACAGTTTAAGGGCATCTATGCCGGGCTCTCACTTGGAAATGTACTGTTAATATGGTGACTGCCCGAGAACGCCGCACCAAGTTAGCCCTACTCCAGTTAAGTATTTTTATGCTTGATTGTACCTTGTCCTTTTCCATAACTATTCTAAACCTGAAAATATTAAGATGACTATTCCCCAAATGCTCACCCACTGAAACAGGTCCCACTTCATTTCCCAGAACTAGTTCTAGCACTGCTTCCTTCTTTGTTGGGCTGGAAACACACTGATCAAGAAAGTTCTCTTGTACACATTTCAGGAATTTCTCCCACTCTCTGCCCTTTACACTGTCACTATCCCAGTCCATATTAGGATAATAGAAGTCCCCCATTATCACTGCTCTGTAGTTCTTGCATCTTTCTGTAATTTGCCTGCAAATTTGCTCCTCTGTCTCCTTCCCACTATTTGGTGGCCTATAGTATACACCCAGTGACATCATAGCTCCTCTATCGTTCCTTAATTCTAACCAAATAGATTCTGTCTTTGACCACTCAACTACATCATCCCTCTCCAGGGCTATAATAGTTTCTTTGATCAATACTGTCACACCCCTCTATTTTCTCCTTCCTTATCTTTCCTAAATACCTTGTAACCAGGAATATTAAGTTCCCAATCCTCCCCTTCATTGAGCCAAGTCTCTGTTATTGCCACTGTATCATAGTCCCATGTGGCAACTTGTGCCTGTAGCTCACCAACCTTATTCACCACGCTCCGTGCATTCACGCACATTCACTCCAAACTCATCTGAGATGGCCTTGCATTTTGCCGTTGTCTGATCTTTCCTATTTCTGAACTATTCTTTAATTTAGTGCTATTTTTCTCTCCCAGTCCTCTGTGCACCTTGTTTCTCCTCTCTAATGTTTCATCCTGGTGTCCATCCCCCTGCCTAATTAGCTTAACTCCTCCCCCACTAGTTAGCCTACCAGTGTGAACATTGGTCCTAGCTCTGTTGAGGTGCAACCTGTTCACCTTGAGCAGCTGCATCTTGCCCCAGATCTGGTCCCAATTCCCCAGGAATTTGAGGTCCTCCCTCCTGCACCATTTCTCCAGCCACGTGTTAACCTGGTATTCCTATACTCACTAGCACACGGCACTGGGAGTAATCCAGAGATTACTACCTTTGAAGTCCTGCTCATTAATTCCCGAGCTCCTAAAACTCTGACTGCAGGACCTCAACCATTTCCTTCTTATGTCATTGCTTCCAACATGAATCATAACTTATGGCTGTTCCCCATTTCCCCTCAAAATGTTCTGCACCCTCTCAGTGATGTCCTTTACCCTGGCACCAGGGAGGCAACACACCGTGCGGGACTCACGTCAGCGGTTGCAGAACTGCCTGTCTAGCCCCCTGACTATCGAATCCCCTATGAGCACTGCATTTCTACACTTTACTGTGCCACCCTGTGCTCCCCTGCTGCGGTGGGGATCCCACCCCCTCCACAGCAAATGAACTCCAACCCAGGAAAATAGGTTGATATTACAGCAGTGTTGAGTTGGCAGGCGGAAGTCCTGCCCTGCCGTGAGAAGGAGATTCCAGTCCATTATGTCATCCTATTTTTCCACATGATTTTCCTACAACAGGAAGCACCCACACATGCTGGACATTTGTGCAGTTGCAAAGACCTGGTGCAGATACCTCAAAATTCAATCAAGGTGTGTCCATTTTCTCCAATAACATCCCCAGCGCACTAAAAACTCAGAGGAAATTGTGATATTTGGATTGCCACTCAAAAAATTAAGCAGATTGTAAATTATGCAAACCAGGGCTGTATTCATGTTTTCTAAACTGCATATATAATACAAACACAAACAATCCTTTTATGAATATATGCTCGTGGCTGTTGTCTTGCTTTAATTTCAGCTGTCAGCTGTCAGCCGGTATTAGAGAAAATTGTCTTTTGTTCTGTTGCATTAAGAACTCGCCACAAAGAGAGTGGGAGGGATTCTCTTCTTTGGGGTGGAATAGAGAAAGAAAGAAATTGCATTTATATAGCTCCTTTCATGACCTCAGAACGTCCCAAAGGGCTTTACAGCCAATGAATCCCTATTGAAGTATAGTCACGGTTGCAACGTAGGGAAACGCGGCAGTCAAATTGTTCACAGCAAGGTCTCACAGACAGCAAGGAGATAAATGACCAGATCATCTGTTTTTTCAGTAATGTTGGCAGGACTCAGCCCGTCGCTCCCAATGCCGATGCATTTCCCTGGATCAGGGGTCATTGGGTATGCACAGCCGGCTGCTGGCACAGTTCCAGCCACCAAGATCCCAGCAGTGCTGCAGCAGGGACATTCAAGGCCATATTCGTGATATTTCGTACCTTCGCTAGCCCGGACCTACTGCCACCTTCCACATGCTGGTCCCAGGAAGTGGAGGTAACTGGGGCAGATGGGAGGGAAATTGGACATGGAGCGGAGTCCCACCCCTCCCGCTGGCATTTGCATGTAAGGGGTGGAGGAACGGCAACCAATGTTGGCTCCTACAGGGGCAGGCGGAGGGAAACTGGGGCAGTGATCGGGTGACAGGCCTCACCACCAGATTTTGTCTCATTTTCTGCCGCTATCCATAAATGTAAGAGAGCCACTAATAAATCCAAGAAGGAATTCAGGAGAAACTTCTTTACTCAGAGAGTAGTGAGAATGTGGAAATTGCTACCACAGGGAGTGGTTGAGGTGAGTAGCATAGATGCCCGTAAGGGGAAGCTCGATAAGCACATAACACATAGGGATAAAGGAATAAAAGGATATGTTGATTGGGTGAGATGAAGTAAGGTGGGTGGAGGCTCATGGGGAGCATAAACACCGGCATAGACCCGTTGGGCCGAATGGCCTGTTTCTGTGCTTTAAATACCATGTAATAGCAATATACAGCCCACTTTGACTGGATTGTGCAGAAGAATCCAGCCTGGTGGGCGAGATTTTGATCACTGGGTGGCTGGCTGTCTCCCCAATAATGCCAACGGGAGGCTCGGTCCATTTTGAGGACCGGGCCTCATTACCATCTCGTCGGTGGGCTGCAGGTGGAAAATGGACCCCCCAGGCAGCCTGCTGGCACTGGGTTGGCACAATGTCAGGTCGCCTGGAGGTTGGCCCAGCCTGAAGAAAGGTCAGTCTGTACATGGTGCGGGGAGTGACTCAGCCTGGCAGTGCCCAAGGTGATTTTTGCGCAGCCCAGAGGAGCACTCCTGCTCCACATAGAAATAAATTAAAACTTATCTTTAGGCTCCTCCTCGGCTGGTCTGCCAGCTGAAACTGCGCATTCTCCACCTAGGGTCATATCAGGGCCATATGTGCTTCATATTTGCGTATTAAGAGGACCTACTGCCTGCACCAGGCTTTCGCTGCCCAGTGGTAGGCCCTTTCGAAGGTGGTGTCGGCTGGAGCTAATTCTGGGCTGCTGCAGCCCCGTTTACAGCAAGCAGCCCAAGTTAAAATTAACCCAGTGTCCCTCTCCAGAGTCTGTCCCCACCCTTGTTTCTCACACATTATAAACATTGCTGTTACTGAGAAGGCGAAAATAACATCATCCTTTCACAGAAGCAAACTTTTCATTTGCTCCAACAACAGAGCCAAAAATGCATTGGCATCAGGGCAAACTATATTTGTGCTGCTACAGCAAATGGAACATTTTCTAAAACACAGGGCTTTTCACAGTATTTGCTGCACCTCATGCAGTCGCTGCTGAATTCTTTTGATTCTGAAACTTTAATCACCATCTAAAAGCTGTCACATTTTGTTTGATCGAATGTAGCAGTGACCACTTTGAACCGCCTCCTCAAAAGAATGGTCTTGGTCTACTCTATTAGTACAAGTTCTGTCAGTTCTCTGGTGAATAACAAGCTGTGAGTCAGCTGGATTCTTTCTAGTTCTTTGGTTCTGGATTCTTTCTAGTAACAACATGCACTTAATGACCCTCGAGAAAGCTGCGAGCTCAGTGACCTTTCGAAGCTGTGAACTCACTAAGTTTGGTAACAGGAGGCCACAGCCGGTGACCAGTTGGAATGGTAAGTGGTGTGGGGGCAGTAGGTGCCTCTAGGGAAACAGTATTAAGGACTGTTTTCAACCATTTACACCATTTTCCTGGGTTTGCACCAGTATTACACTGATGTTAAAGCAGAAGACAGGTAAAGTCCCCACAGAATTACAGGCCAGTACCTCCTAACTAACCTCCCGCATTCTCCTTCTGAGCCTGGTCACAGCTTGCCCTTGAAGTTTTCTTTTTGAAGACCTGGTTGACTTCAGAGCCTTAGCTGAACCAGACTGACTCCCTGGCCCCAGTATTTATACGGAGGTGGGGAGGGAGCAGGGGAGGCTTTTAGAGGCTGGGACACCTGGAAATACGGGGAATGCGGAGGTCCTGCCGAATTTAATGGCAGTACCTCATTTGAATTTTTTTCTCCGTTTCCTGCCGGGCAGCTGTTAATTGAGAGGCTGGTCGGCTGGTCGCCGGGAAGGCCTGTGGTAGAAGGCTGCAGCCAGGGACCGGAGGAAAGGGAGGAAGAGATCACTAGGGGGTGGAGGAGATTGTGGGGGGAAGGGAAGAGATCACAGAGGCTGAGATCACGGGGGAGATCATGGGTCGGCATTGGATCGTGGGAGAGTCGGTTCGTGGGGGGGCGGTTGGATTGTAGGGGAGGGGTCGGCTGATCGCAGGGAGGGAGGCAGATTGCGCAGGTAAGCTTGGGGTGCACTGCTGCTCCTCTCGGCCCACAAGCAGTGCTGGAAAGGTACTTACCTGCTGCTTCTGGCCGTTCTCGCCTCCCTTTAGCTGTCTGATGTCCTGAGCCCTGGGAAACCCAGCCCGCAGCTGTTAAATCCACATAAAATCTCAGACACACAGCCTCATTTAAATATTATACTTCCTGACCCACATCTCGAGAGCAGGTTAATCGCCCGACCCCCAACCTGCCCCGGTTAAACCGCAAGTGGGCATGTTCGCAGCAGGTTCAGGTTGGGTTTCCCATTTTTAAGAATTTAACTGCCCCGCCCCTCTCCCACCCGTCCTGGGGGTGGGAGGTTTAAAAGACCCCCCCACCCCTTGTGCTTGTCTCTGTCTATAAGTTTGTTTTGACCCACACAATGGTAGTCTGAAGAGTTAATTAGTTAATGAACTGGGAAGGTGGGTTAGTTCCTTGTAATACAAAATGTTTTGTGCTATTGCCTAAGATTGTCCACATTGTTCCTCAGAACTAATTTGGGACGCCTTTCTGCTTAAAGTATCATTATACTCAATTTTCCCAGCATAGCACATAAAGAGCCAGACTATATGAATCCCGCTGGTCACCGTTCAAAGAATAGGTCCAGTCTGGGGTAGTTACTTGGGTTGAGCATTTTTTCTGACGCGAAGGGGGCAGCATCGTTGATTGGCTGAAGCTCTCTGTGATTGGGAGCTCAGTGGGCAGAGACTTCGGGGAGGAATTTAAACTCCTGGGCCAGAAAGTGGCCTACCGAGGGGTCGGCCTGTCTGAGGCCTGTCTGGAGTTGCTGTGGGAGGTCCAACTGATTTTAACAGCCAGGCCTCATTAACATGGCACTGGCCGACATCCCGACCAAAACAAGATAACGGCAGGAAGCGGCTGCCCTCCCGTTAAAATTGGGCAGGTTGGAGGATGCTGGCCAGGCCAAAGGTAAGGGTGGGGATGGGGGTTCCGGGGCCGTTAGTGATTTGGGAAGGGCGGGGGACTCTGGACAGGAGATGCCTACATTTCCCTTGTGGGACCAGGATGAGCATTCCTGCTTCTCCTGGTCCCACAAAGGAAAGAAATAAACTTAAAGAGGACCCTCTTCTCCTGCTTATCCTCCTCCTGCTAGCTTCAATCACTCAGGCTAACGTTAAAATGACAGTCAAATCCCAGTGACGTCATCGGGACCTGATCTTCATATTTAAAGCAGGACTCTGCCAGCTTCAGGGGGGTGTCCTTGGTGCCTGCAATTTTAAACTACAGTCAGCCAGGGTTGGAGGCCAATGGATAAGTCTCCTGTTCCATTGTACCTGCACCCCACCCCCTACTCGGTTTCTGTCAGGTGGCAGAGTTAAAATCTCCCCCATCTTATGGAACTCTATTATCAGCCTACAGACAGTCTTGAGAGAGAGCAGTTAGTGGGGGAAAAATTTGGTATCGACCATTTTGGGGCGCTAACTTTAGTGCCCGCGTTAATTAGCGCGGCGACTGTGAAATTGAGTTTTAGCACCCCAAGAGGTAAGTGGAGCGCTAAATCAAGCGCTACACACTTCTCTTAGGGCGCTAACGTCGGCGAGCGGGGCGCTACCTTCAGAGCGCTAATCAAGTTCCGGCACTGTCAGTTAGAGAGTCCTCAGGCAGACTAATGCCTTCCAGTTCTTAAAGGAGAGATTAGTCATGCTGCACAGCCTCACTCTGATCATAGCTGCTTGTGAACTGGGCCTGCAAGGAGCTGCAAGCCTTCACATAAAGAAGTCATGGCTGATCAGTGGCCCAGGGAGAGAGCTCACCGGTTCAGCGACCAGGCATTGGAGGCTCAGGTCGCGGCTGTGGAACACCGATGGACAGTGCTGTTCACAGACACTGGCAGGAGGCCATTGCCCTGGGAGTCAGAAGGATGTGGAGGGAGGTGGCCCAGTATGTCTCAGCCAGAAGCGTAGTCCACAGAACTCCCACCCAGTACCGCAAGAATTTCAACGTCCTCGCTCGATTGTTCAGGGTGAGTAGATGCTTCAAAAACCTCGACATCCCACCATCTCAACTTCACTCTGTGCACACACTGTATAAACCGCCAAATCCCCAACACTCACCCACCAACTATGCCCATCTACTAAAAGTCACAGCCACATCTCACGCCTTGCATACATTAAAAGCTTTTCAACTATGATAGGCACATCTGTCAAACACATGGCTGCACACTCACTCACATGCTTTCCTTTTTCTTGCAGGCCAAGCTTGCTCATAACAGGAGGGGGCAACAATGCACGGGAGGAGGTGAGGTGTGTTGTGTATGTAATAGGTATGTTACTTTAAACCTATGGCCAGGGCAGCACTACTTTGTAGGGCGTAGTGATACCGTAGTACCAGGGTAGGGGTATAAATAGTACTGTGGGTACTGATCTCCCCTCAGTTTCCCGCCTGTTGGTATTAAGTAAAGACCTACGTTGAATCTTCCAAGCTGTCTCGTCATTATTGCATTAAGTATAGGCACATACTTTATACTGGCGACGAGTAAGGTTCGAACTCACCAGTACACGGTGCAACAAAGGAACGGTAGCAGTACGGAGAGAGAAGGAGAGAGGCTTCTTACCAGCCAGCCTGCAGAGTCCAGCGTCGACCGAAGGAGGCCGCCCAGCACTCTGGGTTCGGGAGGAGCGGCAGCAACGGAGCGAGAGAGAGAGGTTTCCAGCGGCGGCTGCGGCAGCTGAGAGAAGAGGCTGAACAGGCGCTCCAGCCATGGGGCAGAAGTCCACCCAGGGCCAGGTAAACTGAAATCCTTCCCGGGGAACGGGAGCTGCAAGGGCCAGAACTGGCAGGCGATCTGGGGAACAAACGGAGCCACAAGGACTAGCGGGCCACGAGAGGGGAAGGTCGTTGTTAATAGTGGCGGTGGCAATAACGGGAGCTGCAAGGGCCAAAAATAACGACGCTGGAGAGAGGTCGTTGACAGCAGAGGGAGAAAAGGCAGGAAAAACGCCATCTAGTGGAGAAAGCGGGAAAAGTTTTTTTTTCTCTTCAAAAGTTTAAAATGGCTAAAGAAGGTTCGTTGTCAGCATTTGTTGAGGACACCGAAGAGTGGGATGCCTATATCGAAAGGCATGAACTTTATTGCATAGTAAACAAGGTGGAAGATGACCAAAAGGTAGCAACCTTATTAAATTTTATGGGGGCAAAAACATACGGTCTGCTGAGGAATCTTCTAACTCCAGAAAAGCCAGCAGACAAAACGTACGCCCAAATTGTTGATACGTTAAGGGAACATTTAAACCCTAAGCCACCATTTATAGCGGAAAGGTACCGCTTCTACAGACGCGACCAAAGGAATGATGAGTCGCAGGCAGTCTATTTAGCTGAGCTCAGAAGGTTGTCCAAACATTGCCAGTTTGGAGCCATATTGGCGGACGCGATCAGAGACAGATTTGTCTGTGGCATGTTAAATGAGAATACACGTAAACAGTTGCTAGCCAAGAAACAGCTCAGCCTAGATCAGGCGATTGAAATAGCATCGGTCCATGAAGCAGCAGCACAGGGTGCTGCTCAAATATGACAAAACACAACCGGCTATGACACCCATGAGGTGAGATTTCACAAAGGTAAATGCTACCGTTGTGGCAAAACCACCCACGACCAAAGTAATTGTTGGTTTCATGATAAAATATGCCAGCAGTGTGGGAAAAAGGGGCATATAGCGAAAGTTTGTCGGTCTGGTACGAAACCCAATCGTGGGGGCAATCCGAGCAGTACCAAGGCAAGGACAAAAATACATAAGATGTCTGACAGTAGCTCAGGCGAGTCACAGGAAGGCATAAAAGCAGAGCCTAAAGGTCTGGGATGTCTCAAGTTATATGGTGTAGACAAAACGGAGGACCACAGCACAATGTGGGATAAAATGAAGGTAGCAGGCGTCGAAGTTGATATGGAGCTGGACACGGGTTCAGCCCTATCAGTAATTAATGAACAAGATTATAACAGGCTGTTCAAACGCATTCCCTTAAAGGATACGGAAATTAAATTAAAAACATATACGGGACAAAAAGTTTACCCGAAGGGAAAAATGCAAGTAACAGTTAAATACAACGGCAGAAAAGTGCCAGGACTTTATTTATACGTCCTACCAAACAGTGGACCACCACTTTTGGGTAGGGAATGGATAAGAAAAATCCATTTCGACTGGAAGTCGATACACGAGTTAAAAGTAGAGACCACCGCGGATGATACAACCATTACAAGCAGGCTGTCGAAACTATTGGCAAAAACGCCAGAGGTGTTCCAACAAGGGCTGGGGACCTTAAAGGACATTAGAGCAAAAATAACTATTGCTCAAGATGCAAACCCCAAGTTTTGTAAGGCCAGACCGGTGCCTTATGCCATTCGGCCAGCGGTGGAAGCAGAACTGGATGCCTTAGAGAGTGCAGGTGTCCTTACAAAGATTGAGTGGAGCGAGTGGGCCACGCCCATCGTCCCAGTTATAAAGAAATCTGCAAATAACACACCGGGGGAACCAAAGAAGGTTCGCATTTGCAGGGGATTTTAAGATAACTATTAACCCAGTCCTGCACACGGTACAGTATCCGCTGCCGCGGATAGAGGACATCTTCGCATCGTTAGCTGGGGGTAGACACTTTACGAAGATTGACCTTTGTCAAGCTTATTTACAGATGGAGGTGGAGCAGGACTCGAAAAAGCTCCTAACGATTAACACACACAAGGGATTGTACCAGTACAATCGCCTGGTATTTGGTGTGGCGTCCGCCCCGGCAATATGGCAGAGGACCATGGAACAGGTCCTACAGGGCATTCCAGGAATGCAATGTTACCTGGATGACATCCTGGTGACAGGACAAATGGATAACGACCACCTCGCTAACCTGGAGCGAGTACTTCTGCGGTTACAACAATACGGACTCAGGGCGAACAAGCAGAAATGTGAGTTTTTCCAGGAACGTATCCCATACTGTGGTCACATTATAGATAAGGAAGGCCTGCATAAGTCCCCGGAAAAGATCGAGGCAGTAGTGAAGGCCCCGCCCCCTGAGAATGTATCTCAGTTACGATCATTCTTAGGCCTTATAAACTATTACCATAAGTTCCTCCCGAACTTATCGTCCATTTTACATCCACTAAATTCATTGCTGCAAAAGGGAGTCTCCTGGAATTGGGACGAAGCGTGTGAGGCTGCTTTTAAAAAGGGTAAACAACTCATTACATCCAAGGAAGTGCTCGCACACTTTGACCCAAAAATGCCAATGAGGTTGGCATGTGACGCCTCCCCGTACGGTATAGGGGCAGTGTTGTCACACAAATTTCCCAACGGGACGGAGAGGCCAATAGCATTTGCCTCAAGGTCGTTAGCTACAGCCGAAAGAAACTATGCGCAAATCGACAGGGAGGCCCTCAGTCTGGTGTGGGGTGTAAAAAAGTTCCACCACTACCTGCATGGGCAACGTTTCACACTACTGACGGATCATCAACCATTGGTGTCGATATTTAATCCAACAAAAGGGGTGCCCCTGATGACGGCCCAAAGGCTACAGAGATGGTCACTGTTCTTAGGAGCACACCAGTACCTTATCGAATATAAGGGTACCAAACAGCATGGCAATGCGGATGGCCTGTCGCGGCTACCCTTGCCTGCCGAGATCGAAGAGATAGTACAGGACCCCGTGGAAATATATCATATGGCTGTTATGGAACACTTGCCCATCACCAGCCAATGTATCGAGCGGGAAACACGGAACGACCCGACATTGGCAAGGGTTTACGAATTAACCGTGAAAGGCTGGCCGGCGCAGGGTGACGCATCATTGCCGGCGTTTTCGGCAAGGAAGGACCAGTTGTCCGTCTGCCGGGGCACATTGATGTGCGGAGCCAGGGTGGTGGTCCCTCAAAAATTACAACATAAAGTGTTGCAGGACTTACACGAAGGTCCTCTGGGGGGTGTCAAAATGAAAAGCCTTGCCAGAGCCTACGTCTGGTGGCCCGGCATTGACAGGGACATTGAGGAAGTAGCAAAAGCGTGCCAAGGGTGCCAGATGGTACAGAACGTACCACCACAAGCCCCACTACATCCGTGGGAGTGGCCCTCAACGCCGTGGCAAAGGATCCACGTGGACTTCGCTGGCCCCTTCCTGGATGCGCTGTTCCTTATTGTAGTGGACGCCCATTCAAAATGGCCGGAGGTCATAAAGATGTCATCAACGACAGCCGAAAAGACGGTCGCAGTCTTAAGGACCATTTTTGCCCGAAACGGGGTGCCCGAGCAAGTCTATTCGGACAATGGGCCACAATTTGTGGCAGAAGAATTTCAAGCATTCCTAAAAAGGAATGGAGTGCGACACTATACGTCCGCACCATATCATCCGGCTACAAATGGGCTGGCAGAGCGATTTGTGCAGACTTTTAAAAAGGCCATCAAGGCGATGGGGGAGGAAAGGTTGCCACTACAACACAAGGTGGACAACTTCCTATTCGCATACCGTAATGCTGCACATACGGTGACCAACCAGGCCCCCGCCGTCATGTTCATTAATAGAAGGTTAAGGTCTCGCCTTGAATTGCTCAGACCAAACATTCGGAGAGATGTGGAAAACCGAGTATTTCATAGGGCTCCTGACAGACAGACACGGAGCTTCGAGGTGGGGCAGCAAGTGTTGGCCCATGATTATAGGACTGAAAAGTGGCGGTCTGGTACGATAAAGGCCCGCCAGGGACCCTTGATGTACACAGTTGAGACAGGGGAAGGCATAATCAGACAACATGCTGATCAACTTGTGGAGTCCAGAAACCCAACTGATTCACTACCTCAAACGTCTCAGCACATTGTTACAGCGGAATCACGGCCCAGCTCGTCGTTACAGAGGTCTCAGGATTGCGAGGAGTTCAGCACTCCAGTGATCTCCACGGCACAGGATGTGCCATCAGACACCGACGAGTCCAGCGATGAAGGGGTGACGGAAGTACCGCCGCCTACACCGAGACCGACTAGAGAAAGACGTTATCCTAGTCGAGACAGGATGCCCCCTCAGAGACTGAATCTATAACATGTTTCTGTTTATATATATATAAGTAGACAACTCTTGATGTAAATATGTTATGTATATTGTGTTACCAAATGTTATTAGCCCTAGTTATGGGGCATCTATTGACTTAATTGCATGGGTACGTTTTAATTAAAAGGGGAGGAATGTTGTGTATGTAATAGGTATGTTACTTTAAACCTATGGCCAGGGCAGCACTACTTTGTAGGGCGTAGTGATACCGTAGTACCACTCCTGGCCATAGGGGTATAAATAGTACTGTGGGTACTGATCTCCCCTCAGTTTCCCGCCTGTTGGTATTAAGTAAAGACCTACGTTGAATCTTCCAAGCTGTCTCGTCATTATTGCATTAAGTATAGACACATACCTTATAAGGTGGACCTGCACCCTCTTACAGATCTGGAGGAACGAGTGGGCCGCATCATTGGGGCCCAGATCGTGGGCGCTGTGGCCGTCTGAGACATCGACCTCCTTGTGGATAACAACCATATGTTCATCGCCTCTCCCTCTTCTCTCATACCACTTCCCCTTCATGCCACAAACCTTGCCCACTTTCCATCTAAGTATGCTGTCTCCATTCCTTGCTCCCTTCCTGCCCCCCTCCCCTGATGTTAAACCCACTCTTGTGCCTTAATGCTTTCAGATAATTAGCCACCATCTGACCAGCCCGTCCCTCAGCCTCCCAGTGGCTGCGACATGGGAGAGGAGGAGGAGGAACACCAAGCCGGAGCCTCCTGCCTGTGTCTCTTGGAGGCGCTAGGTCCAATAATGGAGCAACGCGCTCGCTGGAGGGGAGCCTAGTACATGGCTCTGATGTGGCTGAAGCTCTGTGACCCAGCGGGCTGCAGCAGCGCCACGGGGAAAGGGAAGCTCGGGGGCCATCTCCCTGGAGGGTGAGTGCGAACACGAGTTCTGCTGCACAGGGCTCAGATGATGATGTCAATGTGGAGGCGTTGACCAGACACTGAGCTCATGGTGCAATGGCAAGGGTGCCCAAGAGCATGGATGCACTGGCAAGAAGTGTGGAGGAGACCACCTCCAAAATTGCACTCAGTTCTGCTCACACCATCATGGAGCCCACCCTTGGCAGTTTGCAGAGGATGGTTGACTCGCAGAGAGACCGTGGGGACACAGACCTCATGCCGCGTGTCATGGGTGAAGTGGCAGCAGCTATTGCAGCACAGGCCGAGGCAACGCAATGGCTTAGTGATGTAATGGAGTCAGTGGTTGCTGGCATCCAATCTCAGACTGCTCTCATGCAGTCTCAGATTGATGCCACGCAAGCACTGGTTGCTGCCATCATCGCTGTGTCGCCCACTGTCCACCGGAGATCACACAGTGCCGCAGCAGGCCAGCAATCTGTGCTCAAGCAGATTGCTCTGGATGCTGAGGTTCTGCCCCAGGGGAGTGGCAGTGTGTCGGTTGAGCAGGAAGGTGCTGTCCTCTCTCAGGATGACAGCATTCCTGCTCCCACCACTGCCACTCCGCCATTGCACTTGCTGCAGCCTGTAACCCAGCCATTCTAGACTGCTGCCATCCATGCTGAGGTGGTGCAGTCTGCAGCCGGGCCTTCCAGGCCCAGAGCTGGTCGAGGGCATCCTGCAAGGCCATCTGCAGTCTCTGGCTCTCAGACTCAGCAGCCTTCCACCAGCCTTGCTGCAGCCACTGGGGCCACATTACAGAGGAGCAGTAGGGTTGGGAGGGGGGAACTCAAAAGGGGAGGGAAATCATTGAGGAAGTTGGAATAAAGAATACTTTAGTAGCAAATGGGGGTAGTGTGTGTTAATAAATTGATGTGTTTGTAAATATATTGTGTTTGTGAACAAATAGTTATGCTTGTAAATAAATATTTGTGTTTGGTAACAAATAGTACATTTTGATAAGAAAGAATTGTGTTTGTTGATAAATGGTTGTGTTTGTTTATGAATAGTTGTGTTTCATAAGAGAGAGTTGTGTTCGATAATAAATTGTTAATTTGACATTGCACGTTTTGTGATGTTTCTCATTTGACCTTTGCCCGGTGATAGGGGCTGCGAGCTGGCTGTAATGATGTTTGTGCTGCGCAAACGCCATGTGCTATATCATTGATTGGAAGCGCTGTCTAATGAGGCGCTCACGCACGGCCCTTGCAGAAGCAAGATTGAGTGCCTTCCTCCCCTGTTGCTGCTGCTGCTCCTCCTCCGCCTCCTCCTCCGCTCCCTCATCCTCCTCCTGAGGTGGACCTGCAATCCCTGGTGGCAATGGCTGGGCCCTCAGAATGGCCAGGTTGTGCAGCATGCAGCACACAATGATAAAAAGGGAGACTCGATCAGGGGAATACTGCAGGGCTTCTCCCGAGCAGTCAAGGCAGCAGAACCATTGCTTTAGCATGGCGATAGTCTTTGATCAGGTACCTGGTGGCGCTATGGCTCTCATTGTATGCATGCTGAACAGGAGTGTTGGGGTTGCGGAGGGGTGTCATCAGCCAGGTGGCGAATGGATAACCTTTGTCTCCGAGCAGCCAGCCGTGAGCTTCATGTGGTGGGTGGAACAGTGCTGGGACACCAGTCTGTCGCAGGATGAATGTATTATGGCTGCTGCCAGGATAGCGGGCATTGACGGCGAGGATGAGCTGTCTGTGGTCGCGCACCAACTGCACGTTCAGAGAGTGGTAGCCTTTGTGGTTACGGAACACCTTTACATTGTGAAGAGGTGCCCACAATGCCACGTGGGTGCAGTTAATGATGCACTGAACCATGGGGAAGCCCGCTATCCTTGCAAAGCCACATGAGCGTTCATCCTGCTTCTCTCTGCTGATGGGGAATGAGATGCACTCCCTTCTCCTTCTGTAGAGAGCGTCTGTTCCCTCCTGGATGCAATGGACAGCAAACTGCGAAACCTTTGCAATATCCCTTGTTGAAGCCTGGAAGGAGCCACTGGCGTAGAAATTGCGAGCAACTGTGACCTTAACTGCCACTGAGAGAGACGTCCTGGTCCTGAGCTGAGGCTGAAGCTCTGGCTGCAAGAAGTGGCAGAACTCTGTGACCATCTCCTTCTAAGGCACTGCTCCTCTGAGAGATGAATGTAGGAGAAGTGCTCCCAGAAAACCCTGGGAGGGTAAGGCCTCCAGTTACGCGGTCTGTCAGCCCTCCTCCCTCTGGCCACATTTGGCAATCTCTGTCTTTGCACCCGCTGCCTCCGACGTAGTTGCCGGAGGGCA
This sequence comes from Somniosus microcephalus, assembly GCF_052327205.1. Classification (NCBI taxonomy): domain Eukaryota; kingdom Metazoa; phylum Chordata; class Chondrichthyes; order Squaliformes; family Somniosidae; genus Somniosus; species Somniosus microcephalus. Next base: position 109,971,580 of record NC_140993.1, read on the forward strand.
AGGTGGAGTGCCAGTTCAGCCCCCATAAATGAGAGAAAAGAGGACGTAGAAATGTTCAGAGCAATACAAGTGAAGAAACTGTTAGAGCAGCAACAAAGCAAAAATGGAGAAAATGTGAACGCAGCCAAAATGCTATCTGACAAGCCAGCACTACATCTGACCTCCCAGTGAACCAATAAGTGATCCCTTTAAATAGCGCCCCGGGAGCGGCAATCCAAGCTATCAACACCTGCTATTTCTGTTGTTCTCAGCGCCAGGCGGTAAGTCAGGGGAAGCAACTGAATTTTGTATCCAGGGCACGAACAGGGCATTGCACACTCATTGACATCACGGTCTGAGCGGTGTTAGAGAACCAGGCACTAAGTGTTAGCGCCGACGCTAAATGCCGACTGGAATTTGCAGGCAGCGTTGGAATTGTCACGCCCTTAGCGCCCTATTAGCGCCCCGCCCGGGTGCTAACAGGAGGCGCTAAGGTACCGAATTTCTAGCCCACTGAAACTCACAGCTGTCAACTGCGAGACTGAGTGTACTGAGCCAGCTGCTTAGCCAGGAGAGTTAAGCTAGAGAGAATTTACAGTAAGTGATGTTCTATTTAAAAGTCTGGTTGTTTTATATATTGAGGAGTATTGTATACATAAACCATGTGATGTTTTTCACCCATCTTATGTAAAAAAAAACACTTGTTGGTGCAAAGCAGGTGCCATTATTTCCTACATTACCACAGCGACTACACTTCAAAAGTAATTAATTGACTGTAAAGTGGTTTGAGACATCCTGAGGTCATGAAAGGTGCTATATAAGCCCTGTCCAAGCTCTGTTCAGCTGGATACAGATCCTGTACTCCAGGGGCCGTCGATGAAAAGGATAATTATTAAGGGGCAGCAGAAAGTGTGCGACCTACTGACAGGCCTTCCACGCACACTGTTCACGATTGCACAGAGAATGGAAGAGCCCCACTCAAGCATGAGTAGATTGATGTCGCAGGGCATTGCGAGGATATCTTCTTCTATGGATAGAGTGACCAACTCTGTGGAACATCAATCTCGGCAATCAAATGAGTCCATGCAGGCCTTGACCACGGCCATGCAGACTCTGGATGCCAAAGTGTCTGGTGCCTTGAAAAGGATGACAGACACCTTAGCCTTAGCCATACAGTACGTCACTGATCTGCACCAAGCTGCTCGCCATAAGAGTGGTAGGAGTGAAGTGCGGCTGGTCCATGAGAGGGATCATGGCAAAAGGGGACATGAAAAAAGGGACTTCACTCAAAGCACTCCCACTTCTCACCCGTTGCTCCCTGCTCAGTCAGTACCCGACATGCTGCCTCCTCTACCAATGGCTAAGTCTGCCCCTGCACAGGTGCAGCTGGGACAGTCTTTGGCAGGGCCCTCATGGGCTCCAAAACCCAGAGGTCATTGGCCAAGAGCATCTCAGCAGTCAGAGCAGGGATGAGAGCAGCTTGCCTCTACCTCTGCTCAAGGCACAGGGGTTGCACCACGTAGGAGCAATGGGAAAAGGAAGGGTAAAGCTTTGTAGTTGCACAAGTGTATGCACATGGGTGTATGACAAAATGTTACTCTGTTAAGTTTCCTTTCTGTAGTATAAGCACATAAATCACTTTCCCGTGTTACCCATTCTTGGTTGCTGGGTGGCAACTTGCCTTTAGAGTTGTTTGTTGATGAATGGGAAGACATGAATTGATGGGAACCAATGGGGGGATATGCAATGGATGGTTGCTTGGTTGCAGGACTGCTTTGCATCAGTGGAATTGGTGGGGCGGCGGGTGGGGGGGGGATGAGATTTGCTGTTTGATGTGGTTGTAATATGGGTCTAGTGCTGGTAACTACTTGAACCTTACAACTATAAGGGAATATCTGGCATCCTGGTTCTCTGTTATATTCCCCAGATTATGCTATCTATTACCTAGCTGTTGGGCAGTAAAAGGTGCACGTCAGGTCATAGGTTACAAAAAAATGTGCATATCGGAGTGGCTGGTGATGCTGAACCTGAGATAATATCAAAGATAATAACCCAAAAATATGATGCATGATGTAAAAAAGAAATAACTCGTATTTATGTAGCACTTTTCGCATCTTAGTGATTTCCTAAAGTACTTCACAGCTAATAAATTACATTTTAAGTGTATTACACTCCTATTGTCATAAAATAGTGGATCCATGACTCACTGTGAGAAATGCCATGGGAGATCTGTAAATATATATTATCTTGCTTTATGTCATTATTCAAGGACCCATTATTGTCAACTGGTGAAAAGTGGATGATTACTAATAATAGTAACAGCTTGTATTTAACATAGTGCTCCACTTTGATCCATCATATTCTTTACAATAATGTTTGCTTTGGACAAGTTCTATAAAAAAAATTGTGTTGTTCAATCTGTTTATTAAATGTAACATCATTCAGAAGTCCACAGCAGACCAGCTGCCCATTCCTTTACGGCTCATTGTACTGTGAAATGAGATGGTTTGTATAGATTGTAGGGGGTTTTGTTCCAGGGGCTTATTGTAGGTCAGCCAGTTATGTTTTCCTGAGCTGCCCTGCCCGCTGTGCGGTTGCGAATCGCTTTCCCCTTCCTGATTCTGGGCTCAGGACTTATCGAGTGGTAACAAGGACAAACGAACAGACCAGTGGATTGGTGCAAGGAAAACCAATGTTTATTAATTAGAAAAGCTAACACTACAAGAAAAACAGTATTATACAGAAGATAAAAGAAATCGCTATGGATGCAATACAGTTTTACACTTAACGGGAGAAGAAACAGACACAACGAGGGAAAAATTCTAAAATCACAATTTTGTAATACCCCTTTAACTCCCACCCTTACACCTAGCTAGGTTGTCTTGTGACGGCCAGAAAGATAATGCTCACCAGCGAAACAGATGAAAAGGCCTGGCCCTTGTGCCCCACTGCTGCCGTCGAAATGTGCTTGCGATGCTTTCTAGATGGTTTTCCTTCTTGGTTGCTAGCAGACAAACAGGACACTGGGCTGAGGCGAAGAGAGAGAGAGAGAGGTGCTGGGCCGCCCCAGTAATACCCTCTCGGCAATGGGTCATTATCGCGCCTCATCAGTCCGTTCCATTGTCCGATTTGGGCTCGAAAACGTAAGACAAGAGGACCTTGATTTTGGCCCATTTACGTTGATGGCACCGATCAGTACCACAACTGCCTTTCCATTGTTTTCTGAATGTCCTTAATTGTTCTGAATGTTCCTCAATTGTTCTGAATGTTCCTCAAGCAACTGGGACTATCTCCGCCCGAACTTAGATTGTGTAGGCAAACAATTGATAACCTGCCTCAGGGCGTGAATACAACTGAGCTTGCCTCACTGCATTGTTCAAATTAAACTTGCAGTCTGTGAAGCTATCAGAAAATCCATATGGATGCTGCAGGCCCTTTGGCCATGTGTCTGACCGCAGCCATTTTGAGAGGCCCTGGATTTTTAAAACACAGTCACTCCAAGGTTTCTTTAATAACTCCAATTAATCTTCGGGGGGGGGAACATATGAAATTTTGCGAATCCCTTCAGTCCCCCCTGTGGATACTTAAACTTGCTTGAAGTGTCCATTCAAGGTGAGCAAAATTTCTGACCGCCGCAAACAACCCTCCCCTTTATTACCTATCCCCAATCCCTCGACACATACATTCCCTTACTTGGAGAGAGCCCCGGTGTATGGCAGGCATTCGGATAGAAAACAAGGTTGAATTACAACAATCCCAGCACGGAGGGGTCCAAATACCCCTGCACCACTTGGGATGAAACAGTATTTCACATACTATGCATTCTTTATTAAAATAATGAAACAGGCTGCCATCACTCGCAAGTGATGCATCACAGAACTCACACGGGTGTTCCGTCTACCCGAGCATACTGGTCCTTCCATACCCTTTGTGTTCTAACTACCACCTCGGGACTCCTTTTCCTACACTGGATGCAAACCAGGTAGAGGACAATCCCGAGCTGACAGATTACTAGTATGTGTGATGCCAGACGAATCCAGGAGGGGACCTCTATATTCTCAAAGATGTCCCACCAGGGTGGGGTCGTAATACTGAGAATATCGGCCCCTATCTGGACAGTCTTCTGTTCCAGCATGTAAAAGTGTTTTTGGGAAACCACTACTGCTTTTAATAGTTTAACGAGGTGTTCTGGGAGAGGGGGGATCTGGTAGCCGAAGTGGGCTGCATACTTTTGGAGGTTGGTTAAATTTTCTTTCACAGTGAGGTGAACAGTGGATGGTTCAGGGATGGGGACAATTCGTGACTGTGCCACTTGAACTTCTGCCTCGGGTTTAAAGCAGAAACTGCTGTCACTCACCGCGCACCAGCTGTGCTGACCGTGCTGGTAGTGGGACGCTGCTGTGGTGACGCAGTATGTCCCATCTCCTATATACGCCACCTGTGGGGGGACATGGCCTTGTGCCATGGCTTCCATGGTGCAGTTTATAGGCTTCGCGTCAGCAGCTCTGAACCCGCACTGTGGATTTGAATAGGCGTTCAAGTGCTGGGGACACAGGATTATGTGTGATCCCTGGCTACGGCACCCCGAGAGGTCAGTACCCGTCATAGCATGCTCCCACTTTATGACGTAGGGCTGGACCGCTGTAAAACGAATGTGTGCACCCCCCTGAATGACTCCAATGTTCTCCACCCTGTATACCAGCGCAGGTCAGGCCATCCCGCCCATGACTGGCATCCTTACAACTATCCCTATGATGGTGTGGTTGGAACGCCCACAGTCCACTGGGACTGGGTAGGCCTCAAAAGCTAGGCGGAGCTGGCACGGACTTAATGTGTTCTCAAAAGGGTGGAGGGCTGCGAGGTGCTTGTTGCTGATCCAGGACAGGACCAAACCTTGTTTTAGATCCTCCAGATTATTGCGGCCCTCGCCTAGCAACCACGCCCCGTACAAAACGTACACCTCGTTTTGCGCCGCCTGGTCTGACGCATTCCGATCCTCCCTAATGAGCGCATTCACCGTCTTTGCATGCTTCTCCAGCTCCGCTATGATCTCCTTTAAATGGAGAGTCATGGCCTGGTCTTCGTGCAGTTCCGAACCCACCACCTTATTCTCATCAGTCAAAACCTTCTTTAACTGGGCCTTTAAACCGTTGATCTGCGACTGCAGTTCAATGTCATCTAAACTATTAATGACCGAAGACCCCGTATTAAAACCCGTTAACACATCGTTAACACTACCCCTCTTTTGTCTCCCCACCCAGTCCCCAGCCTTGCGGCTATGCGTATATCGCATCGGAGGTCTTTCGACCTCCGAAAAATCGAATTCATAAAACCTTTGAAACGTTTCTTTTAACAGGGCTTGATATAGTTTGGCCATCTTTGCAGGGCACCACGCGGGCAAGTGCACCTCTGTGAGATTTAAAATCACCGAGGCCACCGCGTAATGCACCCCTTGATACAGCACCTGGTCTGTGGGTATCAGCACCAGGCCGTTCCCTGGTCCCTTGGTGGTGGTGGGGCATCCCTCTGCTACAGTCTGTGATGTCGGGGCCTTGGGCAGGGGCTGTCGGGGACGGGTCACTAATTCAGTGGCATTAACCGAGATTGGGGAGTATGGGATCGCGCATGCGTCCAGGCGCGATTCCCAATCCATCCCCCTCCCGTTATCTTGCCACTGGCTGCGGAAAATGATGGAAATGCCTGTGGGGCAGACCTTCTCTGAACCCCACATACAGACATAGATCCCCTGATCCGGTTCCCACCATTTGTCCCAGCACACACTTAACCCTCCCTGGGCCCCTGTGATGGTCCTGTGGGTGTTATTCCCTAACCTCTCCCACTCTACCCTGGGGTTCCCCATATCCTTACTTAATTTTCTAAGCCACCACCACCTATCCAGGGGAACGTTGCCTTTACATGACAAACATATTCCTTTTCCCACGGTGACGCTAATCCTTGGGGTGACAATTCGTATCCTCGGGCACTGGAGGGAGGTCTCCCCATATGAAAAACCAGTCTGGCTCGAGTACTGGGTCGAATTTGACCCCAGGCATCCGGGCCAGCTCCCCTCGTGAGTGTACAAGGCGATTTCATCTGCCTCGCGTAGGCCACTCCCATCGTGGGCTAGGGGCGCCGTTTTTCCAGAGCATCCGAAGATGTGGTGGTCCTTGGTGTCACCCCTTCTCGCGAGGCTCAGCCCAGACAGGGCGAGCAGGATCACGCCTCCGAACATTCCCTTTTAATTCCCTGTAAAAGATAAAGAACATCTAGCCGGGCTCCCTGTAGGCTTCCTGGCTCGGGTGAAGTGTGAGCGGGTCCCTCGACCTCGGCTCACGTAGACAACACTGGAACGGTTCCATCTTAAAATTAACCTAAACATCCTAACTTAAAACTACAAACTTAACTGGTAAAGTTATATACATCCGCCACCCGTCTCCGAGCGGCCAGCTCAAATTCTGTCAGGACTGCTGCAGGCTGCTCCCTGCAGCATGGCTGTACTAACCTTTACTTCCGGTCCCTCACAGCCCGCGACTACTGGCTGAGGACCTTTGTCTTTCGACTTAACTTTAACACGGGAGGTAGCCCCTTTAAACTGGGGAGCCGGCGACCATGTCTTCCTAGGCTGGGGTGTCCGAGTGGACCTCCTAGGAAGTGCTATTGGTGGGGCTACCCCGGTGAGCGGACCCTTGCTGTGGGTCACAGTCCTCGCTGGCTGGGGGCTTTTCCCCTGTGGCTCCTCCCTTCCCAAGTCTGAGCTGGGGACAAGCAACCCCTCGCTGCCTGCTGCCGGTGGCTGGGAGTTTTCCTCTCCAGGTTCAAAACCTGGGTCGGGGGCGGGGCTACCTGCCTCGGGCTCCTCCTCCTCCCCATCTGAGTCCCAGAAGAGAGGGGGAGTGGTTTGGACAGGGGCCTGGGTGACTCCTCCCCTGACACACGCGACTGTGCCTGCATGTGCTGCCTGTGAGCTGGGACCTGCTGGGAGCTGAGGGATTCTAACCTTGGGTTGGACCCCAGCTGCCTGCTTTTTCGCCTCCGGTCTAAACAGCTTACATTGGTTTATATGAAACCATTTCGTCCGCCGGGGCAATTTTACGGCATAAACCATGGGGCTGGCTTTATCTACTATGCTATAGGGTCCCATGTACAGTGGCTCCAAACTCCCTACTCGGGCGTAGTTCCTCACCATTACCTGGTCCCCTATCTCCCACTGGTGACTTTTGTTAGGCTCGAGCAGCAATCGGTTATTCCGATGCTGCTTCCCCATACTACCTGCTGCCTGTTCGTAAATCTGCTTCAGGCGCTCGAGGAGTGTTCGGGCGAATTTATCCCAGTTTACCTCCCGAAGCTGCCCTTCAGTAAGAACTGGGGCTAGGACATGGGTGGGGGTTCTCATGACCCTACCGGTCATGAGCTCGTGCAGGGAATACCCCGTACTCTTTGACTGACTGGCCCGGATCCCCATGAGGACTAGAGGCAGGACCTCTGCCCATTTTGGGGGCGAGTCCACTGTCTCCTTCCTCAGCCTTTCTTTGACGGTGCGGTTCATGCATTCCACAATCCCTGAGGACTGGATTGTGGGCTACGTGCCACTTCCCCTGAATACCGAGCAGCATAAGGGTATTCTGCATGACCCGGTCGGTGAAGTGGCTTCCCTGGTCGGACTCCACAAACTGGGGTAGCCCCCACCGCGAGAACACCTCCCGTACCAAGATCCTTGCAGTCCCTAATGCTGTGGCTTTTCTGCAGGGGAAGGCCTCGACCCACTTGGAAAACACGTCCACCAGGACGAGGCAGTATTTGTAGCCTCCCTGGGTGGTGGGCAGGAGCCCGATGTAGTCGATCTGGATCGACTGCCATGGTCCCTCTACCCTCCTAACGTGTCCCATGGGCACCTTCCTTCTGTGGAGGTCGGGGTTATTTGCAGCGCACACAAGACAGCTAGCGCAGAACTCGCGGACATCTTCCCGGAGTCCTGGCCACCATCCCGCCTGTTCCGCCCGCTGCCAGGTGGCCTCAGGCCCGGGGTGTCCTGCTCCCGGCCCTTCATGGGCCAGTTGAAGGAACTCCCTCCGGTGCTGCTGGGGTACTACCCACTGTCCTTCCTTGAACAGCATGCCTTCTCTTATGGAGAGGGCTGCCACGCCGTAAGGGCCTTCTATCCTCCTACCTTCGCTCACTGCGCTAGTGACGGTTTTCAGGACAGGGTCCTGGGCTTGGACCGTTTTAAGATCCAGGGCTAATGCTACCCCTAAGTTCCTCTGGGTCCCACTCCTGCCTCTAACTGCCGCCACGGGCCCGGACCCATAGGGGTCCCAGAAAATGCCGGTGCGGGCACCCTCCTTGGCCAGCGTGTCGGCTTGCTGGTTGCCCTGGCTGCGGGGTTCTGTGGAGGAGTGGGCCTTCACTTTGTGGATGAAGACCTCGCCTTCCTCCCCCATGACTGCCAGGATTTTCTCCAGCAGGGGTTTTACTGTTAAGGGCCTCCCGTCGGCGGAGGTATATCCGCGACGGGACCAGATGGCCAGGTATTCCGTGCACGAGTTGCAAGTGAACATACTGTCTGAGCAAATCGTGTATGGGGTGGGAAAGATTTCGGGGTGGGTAACCATGTACACCACCGCGGACAGTTCAGCCTGCTGGGCGCTCATGGTGCTGGGGAGCTTGATCGCCAAGGCAATGTTAGCCGATGGGTCATAGACTCCACATCCCGTGAGACGTTCACCAGCGGATACCATGCTGGAACCATCTACATAGATCTCACGGCCTGTGGGATGTATCCCGGCCCGTAGACCAATGTTCACCTCCCATACCCCTTCTATGGAACACTGATGGGCTGTTCCGGGATATACCATGTTAGCCACGAGCTTCGGCTTGCAAAGGCCCCTCACCCTCAGATCCATCTGGGAAAGGAGGAGGGTCCAGCGTGCAATGCGGGCACTGCTGACTGTCCCATCTTTAATCCTCCCGCCCAGAAGCATCTGGGTGGGCGTGTGATGCATGAGGAGGGTGATAGGAGAGGTGCCTGTGAAGATCAAGGATCTTTTCACAGCCCAATACGTGGCCAAAAGGTGCCGCTCGCAAATTGAGTAGCTCCTTTCCACGTCAGTGAGTGCTCTGGAGGAGTAGACCACGGGTCTTAGCCTGCCGTGCCGCTCCTGGAGCAGCACAGCACTGAGATTATCCCCGCTGGCCGCTACCTCCAGAAAGAACTCTCTCCCTCCATCTATCGCTCCCAGGGCTGGTGCGGTCTGCAGGTCCCTCTTGAGCTGGACAAATGCTGCCTGGCACCCCTCATCCCAAGACCACTCCACTCCCTTGTGTAGGAGTCGGAGCAGAGGGGCTGCCGTGGCTGCATAATCCTCAATAAAATCCCTGCAGTACCCGGTTAGCCCTAAGAACGACCTCACACCCCTCACAGTACTGGGGACTGGTAGCTCTTGGACCGCTTCCCTCCTAGCCCTGTCTATGGCTCGTTCTCCTGCGCGGACGGTCAGGCCCAGGAATTTAACTTCCCGCTGGCCGATCTGCGCCTTCTTTGGGTTGACCTTAAACCCTTTACTCTGGAGCAGCTCCAGCAATTCGGCCAGTAGCGGGCCATGCTCTCCGACTGAGTCGGTAAACAAGAGCAGGTCGTCTACATACTGCACCAATTGGGTGGGCTGGCTAAATTCCTTTAAACTACTCGCCATGCACTGGTGAAAGATGCTGGGGCTGTTATGAAAACCTTGCGGCAAGCAGTTCCAAGTATACTGTTGCCCTTTAAAAGTAAAGGCGAACTTATACTGGTCTTCCCTCCTTAAGGGGGTCGACCAAAACCCATTCGAAATATCCAGCACCATGAACGTAGTCGTGGATGCTGGAATGCTTCCGATGAGGTCGGTGACTGCTGCCACCGTGGGGGCACACGCGGGGATATTGCTGTTGAGCACCCGATAATCCACCGTGGCTCTCCATGAATTGTCTGGTTTCTTGACCGGCCAAAGCGGAGAATTAACATGGGTGGCTATGGGCCTCAACACTCCCTGCTGCACCAACGAGGATATGGCCATCTCCATATCGGGCTCTGCTTCTCTAGGAAAGTTATACTGCTTCTGTGGCCGGGCCATGGGGTCCCCGTCTACCGTGACCTCAAACCCAGTGACCCTCCCGCAGTCGTGTTTGTGTGTGGCGAACGCAGCTAGGTGAGCCTGCACGAATGCTTTAAATTCCTCCGGGACACCCTCCACCATGAGCCCGAGGTCGTAACCTCCTTTCGGCTTCACAGTACACAGGGTTCCCTTCCCTTCTTTTCCTGGGATAACTACCACGCCATTCTCCTCACCCGTGTCGGCTCCCCAAAGACAATGATTTCGGGGATCCACGAGGATCCCGTGGCCCACAATGAAGTCAGCCCCGAGGATCCCCTTTCCTCCCTCCGCTTCCCACCTCGCCAGGACACACGTCCACTTGGTTTGGAGTGGGCCCAGGCGGCTTGAGAGCGGCTTGGAGAATGCTCCCGCCTGTTCCTTACCGGTGAACCCCGATAGAACGTATGGAACTCCGCTAGACAGAGGTGAGGTGGTGGGATTAGCTGCATGGATCACGGTGCATGATGCCCCCGTATCCAGCAAATAAGTCCCTTTAACCTCCTCTACCTCCATCTGCACGAGCGGTCTCTTCCATCCATCATACCGGAGAGCACACAGGTAGACAGGCTGTGCGGGCTCTAGTCATTGCGGGGCTTCGTCAGAGGGGGTTGAGGGAGCTACCACACCGGTAGTGGCTGCTATTTTTCCCTGGCTGGCCATAAAAGATCGCATGGCCTCAAAAAATGACTCCGTGGCAGCGGGGGTAATTCCTGTCTCTGCCTCCCCCGTCGCTGCCTTTTGGGCTGGGGTGGGGGGATTCTTTCCCTTGGTGTCCTTCCAGGGGTTTTTACAATCTTTGCGCCAGTGGCCGTCCTTCCCGCACCCATAGCAGTTTAACTTAGCCTGGGCGGGGCGATTCCCTTCCTGGTGCCATTCCCTTTTATGCTGGGCCCCTGGTTTAACCTTGTGGACTTTCCCCTTGGGTTGGGGCGTCTCGATACCCCTGATATTTCTAAACGCTACTGTGAGCTGGCGGATCACCGTTTCTTCGGTGGTCTGGGGGCCTCGGGGGTCAAATCAGGCCGCAGCTTGAGTTCGAATTTGGGGCAGGCAGTTTGTCGTGAGACAGCGGAGCCAATGGGCCAATTGATCTCTGTTCAGGAATGCCCGCACTGGCATTCCCGGGCATGCGCTCCGGTAGACTGGCCACAGCCTGTCTGCAAACACCTGTGGGGACTCCCCGGGGAGCTGTACCGTTTTTTCCACCCGGGCGAACGGACTCCCGTCATTTAGTCCCATGGCCTCCAATATCTCATCCCTTAACTCCTCGTAATCCTTCTGCCCCTTTTTGCACTCATCTGATAAGGTTTGGAGGAGGTCACTACCCAGAGAAAACAGCAGCATTTTTGTTTGTTCTGCTTCATCGCAGTCATTAACGCACGCTGCCTGCTCTATCTCACGGAAGTGTAGAGAGGGGTCTCCCTTCACTGTAAGCTTAGGGATATGGCTAACCATGGCCCTGAGCTGTTGGGTGCCATGTGGCACTACAAACTGGTTCTGCATGGCCCCTAGGTCCTCGCCATCGGCGGGCGGGCCATACCTCTGTTGTCGGAGGGGGTACACTGGTCCCGGTCCCGGTCTCTCTACCAGGGCTTGCTGGGTCTCCACTAATGCTTCATCCTCCAAACCCCTTGCTGCCAGACCTCCTGAAAACTCGGGGCTATGGGTGGTGGCCGTGAAACCTCTGGTTCCCTAACCAGTGTCGTTCTGGAAGCTGCCTGTGGGACTTCCCTGCTTGGGTTGCCGGTAAAATCCGACTGGCCTGCCTTCGGGCTAATGAGGCATACCATGCCCTTCACCCTCGCTAAAGCCATGCTCAAGCTTTCTATTTCTTGCCTGCAGGGGCCATGATCTGCCTCCTCAAACCCCCGAGCACAGGCCAGCTTATAGGCTGCTTTTACTTTGCCTACCTTTTCCTCCTGTGCCTTCAGTTCCCCCGTGAGGCGGCCAATCTCTGTCTTTAATCTCCTCTCTTTCTCCCTGGATTCTCTTGCCTGATATTCTACGTGTTCTGCCCTGAACCTAGCGCTCCCCTCCAGCTCAGTTATCTTGCCTTCCAGCCTTTCTACCCTGGCCTGGTGCTCACGCTGCACTTCAGCGGCCTGGCTTTCCATGTGCTCTACCTTCCCCCGATGGTCCCGGACCATCGCTGCCCTCTCCTGGCTTACAGCCTCCAGGGCCACTAGCACCTTCCCTTCCGCTGCAACCTTTTCCTGCAGCTCCCGGGACAAATGCCTTATTTTATTTTCCTTACTGGCCACTGCTTGGTCCGGTATCAGAACCTGCTTTTTATAACACATAAGCCATACCGCTTTTTCAATGCCCTTGCGGCGCTCTTTACTAGCCGTCCACTGGGCGGCTGCCTCTAGGGGACGATCGGCTTTTAACATATTGCTCACCCACTTTTTCGCGATATTTACCTTGCCGCACACATAGGTAGACAACCTTTCCTCCATTGCGGATTCCTCCTCCGCACCACTGTCTGCCGTGTTACACACTTTCGCCTGACCTCCTGGCTGGCTCGCCATTTCTGTAGGGGGTTTTGTTCCAGGGGCTTATTGTAGGTCAGCCAGTTATGTTTTCCTGAGCTGCCCTGCCCGCTGTGCAGTTGCGAATCGCTTTCCCCTTCCTGATTCTGGGCTCAGGACTTATCGAGTGGTAACAAGGACAAACGAACAGACCAGTGGATTGGTGCAAGGAAAACCAATGTTTATTAATTAGAAAAGCTAACACTACAAGAAAAACAGTATTATACAGAAGATAAAAGAAATCGCTATGGATGCAATACAGTTTTACACTTAACGGGAGAAGAAACAGACACAACGAGGGAAAAATTCTAAAATCACAATTTTGTAATACCCCTTTAACTCCCACCCTTACACCTAGCTAGGTTGTCTTGTGATGGCCAGAAAGATAATGCTCACCAGTGAAACAGATGAAAAGGCCTGGCCCTTGTGCCCCACTGCTGCCGTCGAAATGTGCTTGCGATGCTTTCTAGATGGTTTTCCTTCTTGGTTGCTAGCAGACAAACAGGACACTGGGCCGAGGCGAAGAGAGAGAGAGAGAGGTGCTGGGCCGCCCCAGTAATACCCTCTCGGCAATGGGTCATTATCGCGCCTCATCAGTCCGTTCCATTGTCCGATTTGGGCTCGAAAACGTAAGACAAGAGGACCTTGATTTTGGCCCATTTACGTTGATGGCACTGATCAGTACCACAACTGCCTTTCCATTGTTTTCTGAATGTCCTTAATTGTTCTGAATGTTCCTCAATTGTTCTGAATGTTCCTCAAGCAACTGGGACTATCTCCGCCCGAACTTAGATTGTGTAGGCAAACAATTGATAACCTGCCTCAGGGCGTGAATACAACTGAGCTTGCCTCACTGCATTGTTCAAATTAAACATGCAGTCTGTGAAGCTATCAGAAAATCCATATGGATGCTGCAGGCCCTTTGGCCATGTGTCTGACCGCAGCCATTTTGAGAGGCCCTGGATTTTTAAAACACAGTCACTCCAAGGTTTCTTTAATAACTCCAATTAATCTTCGGGGGGGGAAACATATGAAATTTTGCGAATTCCTTCAAGATTAAGAATTTTTAGATTACAAGACAGAAGGTCACTACAACAATACCTTATGAAATGTGTGCCCTGATATATTATCAGGACAAATACAGCCCCTTCCCCCATATGGTATGAAATTTAGTCATCTGTGAAACAGTGGTGTGTTTTGGACAGGTGTTATTGGTGTCCCTTGGCTTTGTTCATGGACACATGGCTGCCTTTTACAATGTCAGTGGTCAAAAATAAGTTCTAACCTTTCAATATGAGCATCATAATGCAGAAAGATCATAAATAAATCGGTCTGTGAAAGGTAGCCACTGGCTACAACAGAACGGCTTAGAAATTGGCGGACTTACTGCTCTCCGTTAAGGCTCGTTTCTGGGAAGAAAATGGTGGCTGCCTCATTTCTGCCTGCCTCCAGAGCTGGACTCAGCGGCCGCCAATTTGGTAAAGACCATAGCACTCCCGTTAGCAGCGCTGTCCCTAGAAACGCCACGCCTGCAAACTTCGCTGACTTTAATGCTGGGTCCGAAGCATACTCAGAAAAGTGTGCATGCCTCAGACCTCGAGAGAGGCTGTCAGCGTTTCTTAAAGGGACACACACATCTTTCAGGTAAGGTTGGATTTAAGCTTTTGAACTGGGTTTTGTTTATTTTATTGAAGTAGAGGCTTGGTGCAATAGATGTTAAAAGTTTTCAAAGTGTGCAGGGAGTGCTGCTGGACAAGATGCCTTGGATGGTAAAGGAAGGCCTCTGAGAAGACAGAACTTGCTGGAAATACTCAGCAGGTCAACCAGCATCCGTGGAGAGAGAAACAGTGTTCATGTCTCAGGTCAAGATGCTGCCTGACCAGCTGAGTATTTCCAGCATTTTATGCTTTTATTTCAGTTTTCCAGTATCCACTTGCAGAGGGATGAGGAAGACGCAGAAGAGGAAGATGCAGAAGAGGAAGATGCAGAAGAGGAGGAAGCAGAAGAGGAGGAAGCGGAAGGAAGGAATCATCTGCCTCCGGTGCCAATGACCACAACCCCAATTCCCCTTTCATAATTTGTCCCACACCTTACCTTCCTGCTGTTACTGACCATCACAGCGTCCTCTTGGCCACAATGCTGAAATAAAAGCCACCACAAAGAAAACTTTTCAATCCAATTTTATGCATCTATCCATCCAATATGACATCAAGAAATCAACTCATCACCCTTATGCATTCCCTTAGTGATTGTCTTGTGTGTGCCTTTGCCTATCCTACTGATGCCATGCAGTGCTACCCCAGTGGATGTCGCCTGGTTGGTGGAAGGCTGCTGATTTTTAGTGGGGGACACTGCAAATGGCCTTGCAGGACGACCTTGAGGAGTTAATGGCTGGGAGTGAGAAATCGAGTGACGGTTTTTCTTCTTCTTCAGTCTCCTTTCCCTTTTCCTGGTCAACCACTGACTGGGCAGGCTGGGTTTCTTGGGTGTGTGAAATGAGGAAGGCACAAGGGTGGAGTTGTGGTGAGGGGAGAGTGGGAAAGAAAGAGGTGCACGCGAGAAGGAGTATAACGTATGAGGATACCAGCATCTTGTATCCTTTCAGCCCCGCCACTGGCCAAGGGCTCAGCCATGCCCCTGCCAAGAATGGCCAGTATTGTCTCCTCCAAGGGGGTGAGGTGAAACTAGGAATGGGAGATGTGCCTTGTGTTTTGTACAGATTGTTGGTAGGTGAGTGATGGTGGGGGGAGGCGGTCCTGCAATGAGCAGTGTGCGAGGCTAGTGGTGCAGTTGGTAGGGGACAGCCTTTGAAGATGTATTCACTGAGCTTGACCAGTGGTCTGAGGTCATGAAGCTTCTTTGGGCACTGGAGCTAGGTTGTGGGGGTGACACTTCTGGCAGTGACGGCCTCGGTGATCTGGTCCTACATCCTTCTTTCTGGAGGGCCTCCTGTCCCCTGTGGGTAGAGGACCTCTCTTGCAGTGTTAATCCCCTGCACAAAGCTGGAGTGCTGCATGCAAGGCCCTGGATGCCCCTTCCTTGGCTTGTTGCGTCATTTGTTTTAGTGCTGAAGTACTTTTACCAGTTATTTAGTTGCAGAAGGCAATTCAGCTTTAAGAGCTGAAGACTGCCATTTGGGAATTATTTTAAATGTTTATTTTTGTTTCAGAAGTCAGTTGAGCTCTAAGGGCTAAAAACTGCCTATTTTTTATTTAAATTTTTTTTTTAGAAGGCAGTTCCCCTTTAAGGGACCGACACTGCTTTCTCAAATGACAGCCTTACTTTAAGGCAACAGTGTCCTTGCTTCAGGGACGCTACGGCTATGCTACATTGAGCCTCCTGCTGCTGGAAAAGAGTGTTGCACGGTAAGTTTAGCGCTGCGCTAATTTAAATTAGCAGGCAGCACCAAAATACCAGTGCTGCCTGCGCTATGAATTCAGACACCACTAACTTCAAACCGCGGTGGCACCGGCAGGTTTTCGGCATACTGGAAGTTCTAGGCTAATACCTCAGTGACTGATGGTACAATGTCATTAATAATCAGGAAGAAATTCCTCCCGCAAATTTTAGAAATTATCCTTTCCACATGATGTTATCACATTTTAGGCCAGAGTAAATTAAAATGACATTATACAGTATAATGATGTGCTATGTCACTCCACAGTTAGGAATATGTTCGTCATGGCAGTTTTAGATACAGTTGTTACCACGTGATAACAAAGTGAATCTACTGCATACTGCAATATCAAATTTTATTCAACCAACAAAACTATCTGTGTTTTATTTTCGTGTTGTTCTGCACTTTAATGAACAATTTCTGTAGGCTACCAGCAGATTGAAAATCCATTTATACATAGGAATATGAAATTAGCAGTGTAAGGATTGATACACAAAGCTGATGAATTGAGAAACGTAAGTGACAAAAACAAATGCCTGCAGTGGTCAAACTATAATGTTATTAGAACTGTGACTAGTTGTTACGAGTAGTTTTTAATCTAAATGCAAACTACTATGGCGTGAGTTATTTAAATAAACCAGAGTATGGTGATATGCTGTGCTTGATTCACTGCAACTGTTAGAAATCTTTCTCTTCCCAAAGTAGTGAATGAAGCCTTTAGGGCCTGAAATTTTAGTCCGGTGGAACTCCAGATTGAGGTGTGGAAAATAAGGCAGAATCCAGTTCCACTGGAACTCCACTGTGTTCCTTGGGCCCTACCTCGTTCGGGTGGGGAGGGAGATGTCATCTTTGGCCTGCCTCCCCTATGATTATGGGCCATGTCTGGGGGAATTCCATCCATTCCACCTCAATAAGGTCTATACGGAATACTCACAAGCTCAAAGCTAGTGAGAGTTATAGTGAAGCCTGTGGAAAGTCCCCAGAAGCTCTGCAAACAGAGGTAATTAACCCCAGAGGGAATCATTTACCTCAGAGATTCTCAACCTTTTTGCTTCTGAGGCTCCCCCTCCCATGTTATAAAAATTCCACATCCCCTTTTAACAAAACACAAGTATTTTTCCGGTATAAAAACCCTCTCAGCACTGCTCCCGCTCACCATGTTGCTGCTGCTATCCCGGCTCTGCAGAAAATACTGGTCCCCATGCCCATCCCACTTCCTCTTTCCCTCCACATGAGCCCCAATTATCCGACCTCCAGTCTCCCTATTTCCCCCGCAAACCCGAACTCCCTCACTGACTGGTCCCTACACATCAGCCGGTTCTGGTTCTCTGCTTGATTATCAGTCAAACAGCCCTTCCCCCTCCCCCCCATCTCCTATATTTTTATCTATATATATAAAAGAGTTTGCCTGTTTGTCTGTCTGTTTGTCTGTTTGTCTGTCTGTCTGTCTGTTTGTCTGTATGTCTGTCCGGCTGTACAATAAAAGTTATAGAGCGTAATTACACATATGTTATATCAAAAGAAAGCTTATCATTAGGGGAGTCTAATAGGCATATTTACTTTTTGGTCAGACAAAATTTGTTCGGACAGTATACAAAAAAGTTTCAAAAAACGGCAACATTCCGCTCATTAGTGTTGAGTGACGTGATGGTTGACCAATCGTACAGGGGATAGCGTTGAGTGACGTGATGGTTCACCAATCATACAGGGGATAGCATTGAGTGACGTGATGGTTGACCAATCAGTGCATCACGGGGGGGGGGTTCATTGTGTGTGTGGGCGGGCCATCCTACAGGGGACAGCGTTGAGTGATGTGATGGTTGACCAATCCTACAGTTGAGTGACCTGATGGTTGTCCAATCGGTGCATCACGGGGGGGCGTTTCATTGCGTGTGTGGGCGGGCCTAATCCTTCTGAGCCGAGGTGAGTGGCCGCCATCTTGATTCCTAACTATTGATTTATTTTTCCCACTTTCTGTGTGTTTATTTTGAAATATAGATTTCCAACAAAAAAAAGTTGGTTTTAAAAGAAAAAAAATCCTTTTGCAAAGGGGACTCGGGCTTTCCCCCCCTCGGCGGTGGATGAGCTGCCTCCAGGCCTCAGGCCTCAAAGCCTCGGCCTCTCCTCGCCAGCCACGCCCGAGCTAGGCACCGCCCGCTGGGCCTGATTCCAAACCAGCGGCCAGCAATCGCTGCCATCTTGGTAAAGGCTGGCGTGGCGGAACTGAGCCAAGCGTAGCCATCACCGCCATCTTGGTAAAGGGTGGCGGGGCAGGAGACAGCGAGCGCATGAACGGCAGCGGCGGCCCAGAGCGGGACCTGATAGTCAGGCCAGGCCTCACGCGCTTGGCCGCGCACCGGCCGGCCCTGAGGCGCTGATCCGCACACGGGGGCTTCGGCTCACCGCGTCCAGGCTCGGAGGAAATGGAGAGAGAGAGGGGGGAGGGAGGGAGAGAGAGAGGGGGAGGGAGGGAGAGAGAGAGGGGGAGGGAGGGAGAGAGAGGAAATCAGGGAGAGACAGGGGGAGGGAGAGGACAGGGGGAGGGGGAGGGAGAGGAGAGGAGGAGGGGGTGGGAGAGGAGAGGGGCAGGGAGAGGAGAGGGGGAGGAAGGGAGAGGAGAGGAGGAGGGAGGGAGAGGAGAGGGGCGGGAGGGAGAGGGGGAGGGAGGGAGAGGAGAGGGGGAGAGATGGAGAGGAGAGGGGAAGGGAGGGAGAGGAGAGGGGGAGGGAGGGAGAGAAGAGGGGGAGGGAGGGTGAGGAGAGGGGGAGGAGAGAGGAGGGAGGGAAGGAGGGAGAGGAGAGGAGGGAGGGAGGGAAGGAGGGAGAGGAGGGAGGGAGACGAGAGGGGGAGGGAGAGAGGGAGAGAGAGCAGGGAGGGAGAGAGAGGGGGAGGGAGAGAGAGGGGGAGGGGGAGGGAGGGAGGGGGAGGGAGAGAGAGGGGGAGAGAGAGAGAGGGGGAGGGAGGGGAGGGAGAGAGAGGGGGAGGGAGGGGGAGGGAGAGAGAGGGGGAGG